>NC_081252.1:20738127-20885627 GCF_030490865.1 Poecile atricapillus | reverse complement strand
AATAAAGCAAAGAAACCAAAAGAAGGCAGCTATATTGTAACAGCAATGTAAAGGGAAAGAAACAGTTTGAACTGAGAGGACTATCTCGTTCCACTCCCAGAAAGCCCTGACCTTCTTTTTTCATCCAAATGCCCTGTGGAAACTACAGCCAAGACCCAGCAGGGTCACAGTTGAAGTTAAAGTCTGCCTCAAACCTGACTGAATCAAATTCCAAGTCTGAGGATGAGTCAGGACCACTGGATAAGAAAGATATTAGAAAACCACAGGGGTTTTCTGATGAAAAAGATTTTGTGAATTCCTGATGAAATATATGCCTGGCTGTATCCACATTTTTTTTTTTCCTAACAGGCTCCCAGGGTGCCCAGTGCTTCGTTATACAGCCTGAGAGGGTTAGCAAATACAGGACATTTATGATCCTGTGGTCCCAAGCTTATTTTCAGTTCAGAAGCTAACCAAAATATTCTGAATGTTGCCTCACCACAGTTACCTTTCTTTCCTGCTAAAATCAAAACACAAACAAAAAATTTTGTTCTGAAATGAACCAAAGCTTTTCAGAGTATCAGAATTTCTTGCACAAGAATAATTTTAACTTTTAGCCAGTGTTGGTCTTTCTGTTCTTCTCTTTTTTTCCACCTGCCATTTTCCAAGGCACTATGTTTAATGCTTTACCAAAGTGTTGGTCTGTCTCAGTTCCATGTCATAAATGTTAGTAACTCCATGAAAGAAAATTACCAGCTCAATTTGAGCCATCTGCTCCACTACAAGCCTGTTCTGATGCATCCTATCAGACTTGCACTTCCAGGTCTCCGGTGTTATATTCCTCCAAGAACCTTAAAGGCCATTATGGTCATACTTAGGTGTCTACAGCTCTCAAGAGTGTTCTCCCTCCTTCTTTTTAAAATTAAATATCTCTTCAGTTATTCTCCAGGTCAAGTTGGGATATTTGTTAGAGATCTTTGCTTCTGAGCTGGCAATTTCATGAGAGATGTTCAGGACTTGCAGAGTTTATCAGCTCACCTTTCACTTTCAGTTAGTGTTGAACAAGCTCCCAAAGTTGAATTCTCCAAGAGGGGCATTTCATTTCTATACATACCTTGCCATTTTATATCTCTGTTTTAGTTCAATTTCATCATAAAAACCTGAGACAAAGCACCAGGCCAACCTAAATTTACATCCTATCTGTGTTCAGCATCACTCCATTGTTCTTTTGCTTCAAAAGGACAAATCTTTGAGTATTAGCATCAATCTTCCATCAAAATCTAGCATATCTTGATTCTTGGCAATCCTTCTTTTACCCCTATACATCCTGGTTTTTCAGCTGTGTACTTTTCATCAGTTTGCTTTTCTTCTTACTGTCTATACTTATTCCTATGTCTTGAACTGTTGGTGACATGAATTCCCTCTCCCAAACTTTGACCTCCTTGGGCTTATTCTTCCTTTTTAATAAAACCAGATTAGCCCATGATTTTATGTTTCGGGGCTATTTATTTTTTGTGATCAATATCTATTTTCCTTTTTTATGTTAACATATTCACTCCCTCCACATACAGCAATGAAATGCCTCCACTTCTCATCCTTTCATTGTGGACTTGACAAAGGAATCGATGAGCTGTCACATCCAGGATTATTTGTGTCCTTCCGCTGCTGGTAGCAGTTGTTCTCCAGACTATTGCAAATCACTTCAGATGATTTGTAGATATTATCCTGACTTTACACACAGCCCTAATGGAACATCTCACTTGTGTTTTGCTGAACAGCCAGTCACAGAATCTTGTAAAACTGAGACAAATAATATATGTAAATGAGACTTCTAAAAAAAACCCACAAAAAAACCAAACCACCAGTTAAAGCGGTTAAGTCAATTGAAGCTCTGCCAACATTATAATTCTAGAGGTAACAACACAGTACTTATTTACAGTCTCGTGGTACCTCTTGGTAGGTAAAGCAAGAAGTAATTAAGCAATAAAAACTTCCAAAAGGACACATTATTAATTTTCAACTTAATTCTGTCCAAGTAATTAACGATTTTTCCCTACTAATCGCTGTCTCTTAACATCCAATATGAAATAATATTTGTCCTTTCATTTTTGCAATCCCTTAAATATAAGTTTAATTTCTCTTCAATTGAAAATTATTTTGGGGTTTGGCTTTCCATTTAAATTAGAAACATCATAAAGGTACTTGTTTTTTTTTCTCTGAAAGATCACACTATTAAATAAATATTTTTGACTGTTTTGAACTGCATAATAGTTACAAGAAAGGCAAGTTTATTACTTCAAAATTTGAAGACAAATTCTGAATTTAATACACTGTCATGAACAACAGTTGTGTTTATTTTCAGCACAAGAACAATCTTCTTCAACTTCCCAGACCATGTTATTTTATTCCCAGATCATATTAGTGCTTTCTAGAACTTCCACGATAAAAAAATTACTGGGAAAGAGGGACATTGTGGTGTTTCAACATGAATATTTCTGTATTGTCAGAAATAATATCAGTGTATGTTGTAAATCATAATGACAGTATGAGATCTTTTCACATTTTAGTATATGTGCTTCAGTGCAGTGAATTTTGAGAAAAGTAAGTTGATAGTGGAACAGGAATTTAAGCCTGCTTTCCAGAGAATCCCCTGAAGAAATACAGGGTCTTACTTCTCCTAATAGTTCTGTCTGAGAGAGATGAATGTTCCCTGGAGAGGGACTTCACATCCACATTGTCCATCTTGAGCTGATCACACCTAGGGGAGATGCTCCTGCCTTAATAGGTTCTGTTAATTTTAGGGCAGTGTAAAATTTCTATTAAAAAACAATCTTTGCCTTTTTTGTCTGGTTTTGCTCCAGAAACAAACAAAAATAATAAAAATCTCTGATGTGAAACCCATTAAAATAATGAAATCATAGCTCTGTTATAGAAGTATAGAAGGTTAAGGGTTAGAAGTGACCTTTGGAAACATCTATTTCCAAACCCTCTGCCCTGGGAAGGGACACCTGCCACTAGTCCAGGTTGCTCAAAGCCCCATCCAACCCAGCCTTGAACACTCCCAGAGAAGGGGCATTCACAACTTCCCTGAGCAACCTGTTGCAACCTGTTCTAGTATCTCACCACCCTCGCAGCAAAGAAAATTTCTTCCTAATATCTAACCTAATAATTTCCCCTCTGTCAGTTTGTGCCCATGCCTCCTTGTTCTATCGCTACAGCTCCTGACAAAGAATCCCTCCCCTGTTTCTCTGTAGCCCCCTCGCTGTTGATAAACTAAGTACATTTTTAATATGTTAAATGTATGTTATCCTCATAACCTTGTTAAAGCTGTCTTCATAATCTCATTAATTTTTGCCAGCATAACCTTGCAAATAAAACTGAAATTGAAATAGGGCCCCACTAATTATGAAAGTTTTCCTTGCCACACACAGTTATAAAAAGTTAATATTGCCTGTCATTATAACAAAAGTAAACACCAGATTCACTGTAAGAGAAGACTTAAACAACAGGTTCATTGTTGGACGGGGCTTGAGAATGTAAAGAAACCCAAAAGATATTTTTCGAGAACATTGATTTTCCCAGGAGCAGTGTTGAGAAGTTGGAAAATCTTTTTAACTTAGCATTACATGGGGATCCTGCATCATGCAAATCAGTGCCACATAATGCATTTCTCCACATGGCCTGGGGTTACAGCTTAGCAAAGTGTCTACTCATTTCTGTTTAGACACAAGGACAAAGCCAAAAGCTCCACCATATATTTCCACACAACCGCACAGCCTCATATATGTCATATAAACATATATATGTCAAACAAACATATAAGCCTCATATATGTCAAACACATCACAATCTTGACAATGGAAACAGTACATGGCTACCTTGGACTGTCACTAACTTCTAGGAAAAGCACTCAGCCTGATCACAAGCCTGGAATTTTTGCTTCCTTCTCACATTCCTTTACCAAATAATTGAAGACAGAGCACAAGTTGGTCAGGAGAGAGTGGCTTCCTCAAGAGAAATGTTGACTGAAGAAAAACAGACAGACAGAACCATTTTTTTTTTTTTAATAGGAATTATCATCAAGATGAAGGTATCAAAGGCTCATCTGATAAGAGTCATATCGAGTGCCAATTCTCCCTAAACTGAATCCGAGAGGAGTCTGTTTTGAGTTTGCATCTTCCCAGAGCCCCAAGTCCTAAGCTCTTCTGCCACTCTATCCAAACTACCTTTGAGTTTGACTGTCCTTCAGCCTGACATGAGGACAGAGCTACACTTGGAGAGACTGAACTGTCATGAGGGCCTTGAAGACAGAAGGAAGCTATTGGTATGCAGGTATCCAAATTTAAACCTCAGCTTCAATGCTTCAATGCTTCACAGGTTAGCTGGGACAAAATGCCTTCATAGACTTACAGATTCTGTAAAACACCCACAAGGGTACATGCCAAACCCCAAAAGGGGCTGGAGATAAGCACCTTCTGAGTTAGCCATGTGGCCAAGGACACTGCAGGGAAGGAACAAGGAATGTTAAGTACTGACTTCTGTGAGGTCCTAGGAAGAACTGAGTCCTTAGTAAAAGAGTTAAGCTATTTAGTGGATGCAATTACCTTCTGGTGATGCCATTTGGGTTTTGCCTTTTTTTTTTTTTTTTCTATGTTCTCTGTATTCTTCACACATATATTTGTAACTCTGTCACCTATTGTATTAGTAGCTAGTTTTCCCAGTACTTTTCCATGGCCTTTCCCTAAGCAGAAAGACAAAACAAATTCCAGAGCTCCAAGCCCCAAGGGGTACAAGGCTCCGTGCTGTCTTGGTTCTTCCTGGGAACCAAAGCTGAGAACAGCTCTTCGAGATACATTTCATGAACAGAGTACAGCTAGTGCTGAGGGGGCTCCAGAGAAGGGGCTTTGTTGGGGTCAGAGGCACAGAAAATAGGCCCTTACCTGCGATGCCTGGCTCTTACACCCAAGAGAGCACTTGTAACTTTTCTCTAAAAAGTCCTTTTTCTGTTTCTTTGTTTCTGCTGCATCTCCTCTGTATTTTTCTTTTTATTCTTGGATTCCTCAGCCTCCTTTGGACTGAATTCTTTTGGGATCCTCCCTCGTGGGGAGCCTTGCTTATCTCAGTTCTTCTGATTTGAAGAAAACTCCCAAGCTCGTTAGAATCTTGTTTCTCGTGTTTATTAACAGGTCATCACAAAACTTAACAGGTCTCTCCAGACTGGCTACACAAGGTTAATCTTGGTAATCTGGTACATTTCTTTCTTCTGATGGTACAAACAAGGCCTTGTGGCACACTTCATGTCTGATGCACAAAATGGCCCCAAACTACGCAGTTCTTTTATCTTTATTCCAATTTTTACCCAATTAACAATAGACACGTATATTATTTTTCTTAATGACCCAATGACCCATCACCTCTGTGATGCACTGCGGCATTTTCTATCCAATCACTTACTATTACCCAAAAACCTCTAGGAGATGAACATGAAGAAGAAAGAAGAAGGGACAAGGGACAGCAACCTAAATCCTCCATCTTGTCTCCTATTCTTTAAACTAACTTTTTCACCCAGTGATTTAAAAAACTTTCTAATCTACACACTTACACTTTTAGCTTTTTTCATCTAACTTTAACATTTGTTTTCATGTATCACCATGAAAACATGCTCATGAATTTCATATTATATGAAATTCAGTGTTTTTCTAGATCTTATAACTAAGTATCAAAAACAAGGGCACACACTCTGTATTCCAGACTCCAACAGCACTGAGTTTAGCCTAAAACCATGGAGACAGCTTTTAAAGTTAAGTAAAGAAACTAATAATGTGAGTGTGTAAGTAAGATGGAGTTTTCTTAAATCACTGGGTGAAAAAGTTAGAGTTTGGTGTTTTAGGTATATTAATAAGTGAATCTAAGATGGAGACTTTGGGGCATTGTCTCTTTCTCCTTCTTGTCCTTCTTCCTTCTTCTTCTAAGGGTTTTTGGGTAATAATGAGTGATTGGATGAAATAATCTGGAGAGCAGCATGCAGGTGTCAGGTCATTGGGTCACTAAAGAAAATAACTTACTTGGCATTTGATTACTGGATAAATGGACACATAAAAGACCTTGGAGAGATTCTTAATTCTCCATTTTGCACCTTTCTATCTTAGTGTATGTAGCTCCTTGTACTCTGTATATATGTAATATAGATAAGGAAAGAATAAACAACTGAGCCCGAACATGAGAAAACAGCCTCTCTCATCAATCTCCATCCTGGGGAGAAAGAACCCAACCACCAGCGTCACCGTGACACTTTGGCACCCAGTGTGGGAGGGAATTGCATCACCACTTGTCCTCCTAATTAGTGCTTTCTATCAGTTATGCTAACTTCCTAACACCTATAAAAAGGTATTCACCCCTGGAGGGCTTTTGTGGACTTCTTTCCATAACTGCCTCTGGAGGCCTTCAAATAAAGATCCTCTTTTACATTACCTCCTTACTAAAATTATCTCAAGTTTCATTTCCAGGCTGGGAAAAAGGCAACTCTGGAATATTTGAAGTCTTGTTTAACAGACGTTTAAGGGAAAACCTTTAGGGTTTTCAAACCTGTTATGGTTTCCATGGGATGCAGAGAGTCAAGCAGTGAGGCCTCTCCTCTCTATTCCTCTTTACTTTTCTTAAACACTTTTTCATTGATTTATTGTAGAAGTGTGTAGGCCTAAAAAATAATAAAAAAAAAATAAAATCTAAAAGCAAAAATTTATTCTTGCTACTGACAGAAATTCAAACGTTATAATTATACTCACTTCCGCAGATAAACTGAAGCATCATGAAATATTTTTGCCCCAATAAAACAAATTTCCAGAGTGTAAAAATATGATTTCTGGTTGGGTTTCAAGTTAATCCTTTCTAGCTGCAGGGCTCAATGTATAGGCTATGACAGTGCTGCATATTTTGGATAGCAATTAAAAGTGCAATAAATCTAAAAGATAATATTATTTCAAGCCAGTTATGTTCTACAGAAATTCTGTAGTGATGTCAATGAATGAATACTTTAACCCTACCTGAAATGTCTGCTCTGGTATCCATTGCTGCCATTATTTTCTCTAGCATGGCCTTGCTTAAAGGCAAAGCAATAACCCTCCTCAAGCACTTGAGAAGCTGCAGGGGTGGGAAGGGGGCTATGGCCCACTCAGGGTTCTAGATGCTCATCTAGGAACAAGTCAAACAAGGCATGAAGGAGTCAGAGACACAGCTCCATACCCAGGGGGGCCCAGCTGCCCCATGGGCTTTATGGGTTTCCTTGCACACCACTAAGGCTGACTGGAAGGGCTGGATGTGCATCACTGAACACTAGTCCTACCCCAAGCTGGTACAGGTGCCATTTTCCAATGCAGACATGGGGAATAAAGACTTTTTAAAAAAAGGTGCCAAAATTTGGGACTGTTCCTGCAATAGAGAGATGGGGCAAAGAGCTCACAAGTGGAGCATTTGTCCTGAATTGCAATGATCTGATCACAAACAGCATGAAGGCCCATGGCCTCTTGACTGCATTTTTTAATACATTCTAATGTACTAAATTTGGTGATTCTAATGCTGATGGAGCTTTAACTGGCTTTACCTGTCTATACCGGTTTATAAAATAAATTGCATTTGAATATATATATTACTTGTCTGAGTTTTAGAAATCTCCATGACACTGTGCAGGACTTCATATGTAGATAGATGAGTCAGATACTGCTTTTTTTGCTAGCTTTGCCCACTTCTCTGTGTCTCTTATCCTCTTTTAAATGTAGTTTGAAGCATGTTTGAAAGAACTAATGAGCAATGTAACCAGAGATCACTTGTCAGCGTGCAAAGAAATGACTGGAAAAATAAACCTTGTCTCTGTGCTTTCAGAAGATATAGTATGGTATTAACTCTGTCATTTTACCAGCTTTTATTAAACTCTGTCCCCAGAAAGACCTAATAAAGCCTAACTCTGGTACTGCTGCCTTTCATTTTCTTCAATGATAGAAATGTGGCTTCCCCTCAATTGGTTGTTAAATCTTACACAAATTTTGCTGGTCCCATTAATTCAGCACTAAAATGAATTCTCTCCCCTTCTTGTTGATCAGAAGATTTCTGTTCAGAGTTCTGTGGTGATGAGAGAAGAGAAATAGCTGCAGGATGTCTGAGGCAGTGAACTAATTCCTGGCTTGTTCAGGGAAGGCAAACAGATAAAGTTTGCACTGTCTTTGAAATACTAGTCCCAAATTTACCCTGTAAAATATTTACCTCAATAAAGGTTGTTATAGGTAAGCCACTGAAATATTTTTTACTATGTTGTAATGTCTTCAGGGTTATTAAGAGTCTACAATAATATTCTAGTAAACAGACAGACTCGATAAAGCGATAATTACCTATAAAATTTTTAACGCTGCTTAGTACCTCAAAAATATGATCTAGATAATCCATTTATCCAAGTAAGATTAGAAGGATGGAATAAATGAGTTTGGATAGTGCACTGATTTCTAAACATGGATGCTTCTGGTAGTGAGTAAACATCTGGGCTGGATAATTTTTTTAAAAGATATGTCTTCTATTATTGCCCTAGCTCATAGTAGCAGCTGCTAACAGGAGAGCTGTCCCTGCCTTGTTGTCTAAGAGAACAAATAAAAAAAATGTTATCAAACAAATGTTTTAAATGGCCCCTACATGGTTCTCTGAAGCATCAGGCATCTGCTGTTCCACAGAGATGTCATTTGTTCATTACCTGAATGAACAAGCAGATGAGAAAGATGGTGGGCTGCTGAGCTCATTGTGTATCTCTGCATACCTCATGGGTTAAACACTCAATTCTATCTGTCTATCTATCTATCTATCTATCTATCTATCTATCTATCTATCTATCTATCTATCTACCTACCTACCTACCTACCCACCTACCTTTGACTGATCCCTTACATATGAGTATTTCTGTGAGGCTGCCTCTGGAAACCACAGACTTTGAGGCTTTGCTTTGTATTTGATGAGTCATATTTCCACTTCACTTTACCAGATGAGCTGACCTTGTCTACAGAACACCACACAAAAAGAGCCCTGAGCTTCATTTTTCATGCCTTGGTGGAACAGAAATCATCACAATAAACACCCACTTTGAACAGGACACATCCTGGTAGATAATTTAGTCAGGTATTTGCAAAGTCTAATCCAGAGAGATGGAGTGGAACAGAACAGCAATTTGAACTCTTACTGCTGCTTTTATTTCATTCCAAGTACCTACTTTATAATGATACAGAAATTGAAACTGGCCTTCAAAATGGAGAAATGTTGACTTAGCAACAGAAAATTTTCAGGGAATTAAGTAGATAGTTCTAATGGAATTTGTGGTGTTGATCTGCCACTTTATGCTTGTAAAAAACTCTGGCCAAGGGCAGCTTTCACCTCAGCAAACTGCAGATGTCTAGAGATTAAGCATTTAATCTAAGTCTGAGCAACATTTTAAAGAAACAGTGTACAATAATTTTCTCCCACCAATGGGGCCAAAGGGCCCTGTGTATAGAAGTTGCACGTTTCCTACACTCCTCTCAAAGTGAGACCATATTCCTCCCAATAAACCTCAGTGCCTAGATAAATCTGCTGCCAGGACACACTTGCTTCAGTCAATTTGTCATCAAACCCAGATCCCAGATCTCAAATCTCTTTCTGCTGGGCTGCTCTCCAGTGTCTCATCCCCCACTTTGTATATACCACCAGCATTATCCCATCCCACGTGGAGAATCCAGCACTTGATGTTGTTAAATTTCTTACAGTGGTGATTGCCCAGCTCTGGAGTCAATCTAGAGCTCTCTGCCCTCAAGGGAATCCCCATCTCCCCCTAGTTTAGTAGCACTGTCAAACTTACTGAGTGTGAATTCTATTCCTGCATCCAGATCATTTATAAAAACAGTATAAATTATAAGAGCATTATCCAATTTGACAGTGATGTTTTGGCATTAAGAAGCAAAGCATAATGTATCAGTAGCACAAGCCAGCAATACATGTGCATTTTTGATGTGAATACAAACACATGCTTACTAGAACTGCATATGAAAATTTTTATTCCTTTTGCAAAACAGTTTTGGTCCCAAGTTGGGGTCTACAAGAGCAGGCACCAGGAATTAGCTTTGGATAATAAACAGGTACCACCACAACTCCTGGATTGCTGCTGAATTTTTTAATGGCATTAGTCCGAATCATATTATTTCACTAGACCATGGATTACAAATGTCACAATGCAAGAAGTCCAAGAACTGAGGAAGAACATCTGTTCTCCAGCATGTAACTACAGCTCCTGGAGCTGCAGTCTGGAAGAAGCTCTAATATTGGATTACAGAGGGTCTGCTTCCTTTGAACACTGCCCAACACAGGGCATTGCAGTATAAATTTGTGCTGACATTAAAGAACATTTGTGGAAACAAGCCTACATAACGCCCTTGCATTCCTCTGGAGCAGGTGCTTCGAACAATTTCCAGCAGGATTGTATCCCAAGAGACTGTGTTACCGCAGTTAGGACTGCTTGGGAAAGGGAGGAGGATAGTGAAAGAACACAAATCATGGCATTTCAATTTATTTTTTTTTAATTATTCGAGTGTCTGTCAAAAGAGACTATTTTTATGGGTTGAAAATTGCCTTTCTTCTTCAGCTCCACTATCAAACAAGCAATGTCAAAAAACACTAAAAAGTTTGTCAAAAGTTTAGATTTTGAAGTGCCTTCACACCATGATAATTTTTCTGTCACAGAATCAATCTGATATACATGTGCCCTCCTGACTATTTTTAAGTTTACTCTATAAAGAAAAATTACACTGTTATTTTCTATTAATTTTTCTATTCTCAATGTCTTTCAGCTAAAATAATTAGATTGGGTATTAAGAATAAATTATTTATTGTGAGGGTGGTGAGGCACTGGAACAGGCTGAGCAATGTGCTCTAGTGGAAGGTGTCCCTGCCCACGGCTGAGGGATTGAAACTAGAACATCTTAAAGGTCTCTTCCAACACAAATTATTCTATGATTCTCTGATTAAAAAGATTTTTGCAGAGCTAAGGCCTGGGTTTAGGTTTCCTCTCCAAGACTCCAAGACAAGTTGTGTGTCCTACTCTAAAGGAATATACTTCGCATATAGAAGAAGAAAAGTTGGGGTTTGGCATCTCAATTCACTGCTGACATATTTATTTGATGGTTTTGTTAAGAAAACTCCCAAACCCAGACTTTCCAAATCCTATATAAAGATGCTTACAAGCAACCACACTCTGGGAGCAGTGCACTGATTTCCCACCCTAAGGAGGTGAGTCAGGTGGAAGAGTTTGTGTGGGATTGTGTGGGATTTAATTATTGCTTTTCAGAAGTCATGTCCTAGTCAGTGTACCTATATCCTCCAGGAGATGCAGGGACAACAAAGGGAAGAGGATGATCTGCTCAAAGGTGGCTGTTAACTCCCATCTTTTCACATTGAACCAATGCACTACTTATGACAAGACATTAAAGAAGCATTTTAAGCAGTGTAAGTATGTAAATAAAATCCATTTTCAAATATATTTTCCTCATTTTTCTTACAATTTTTATGTATTACAGTTAAGAAATGCAGTATTTAACTCTTCCATGGAAAGACATATTGGCTAAGTTCATGCTATGCCAAAGAGCAAAATCTGCTTTGTGAATACGAAGAAATATTTGCAATTTTGTGTCCTCCTAAAAAAATTCTTTTTTGAAATTTGTGGGGTTTTTTAATTTAAATTGTTTACACATCACCATTTTGACTGCAGTTGCTCTGAATGATTTAAGACATGAAAAAAAATAAACATCCATGTATGCGTTATGTATTCATTCAGGAGAATGGGGGAACTGTTCTTTCATCACATGAATGATACACTTGATTATTCCATTAATTCCAACGTTTATCAGAAATTTATTCCCCAGTCCCTCCTTTGTAATAGCAATAATGTCAGGAGTGAATCCATCAATTGGTTGGATGCCTTCCTCCAGCATTTCAAAGTAACATGCATTTCCCACTGACCTACCTTCCTGTCTGCCCTGGAGCTGGGCTTTCAAAGCTTCTCAAGTCTGGAAATGTGGATCAACATCAGTGGGAGCAAGCAGGGCTGCACAGCTCTGAAGTCAGACACAACTTATGGAATTTCTCATCTGAGCTTGAGACTGCAAAGAGCAGCATTGCTCTGCAACTCTCATCCACCAATTGCTAAACATCTCCTGCATGTTGGTGAGCATCAGCTATAAATATTACCTCTACTATGCCCCCAAAAGGACATGTCATAAAAATTTCTTTAATTCCATGCTGTTTACTGAAATTTGATTTCAACAGACAGCATTAATGCTCTGATCCTCAAATGCATTTGCTTCAATAAACAGACTACTAAAAAAATCTTTTATTGGCTCTGGATCCATTAGGAATTAAATAATATTTTAAAATTCCCATAAATTCTTAAATGAGGTCTTTGTTTTCTGACATTGTGTTTGACTTCATATCCTGCTTTTGCATGCATACAATTTTTTAATGAAACTATCTACACAAATTTGGGGCTAGATTCCAAAACTCTGACAGAAGACAAGGAGTGATTTTACTCTTTGATCAAACACCAATAGGAGATAAATAATCCAGGAATCAATGTGCTGTGTCAAACATCATTCCCAGTATTTAGCTTACAGTACAAGATGACAACCTCAACAATATCCTACAGCATTTTATTTCTCCCCTGCCACCCTGACAGAACAAAAATTGAGTGGGAGAACAGCACTATGTCAGACCCCAATGCATAGCAAGTGCTGTCACACTCTGTCTTTCCTAGTATACACTGCATTCCCATCTGCAACCAAAAGCAAGATATTAATGGCTTGGTTGTCTCTGGGAAAAAAAAAAGATAAAGGGGTTCAAATGCCTGATAGAAACAAGAAGCAAGGGTGCTGTAGTAGAACAATGTATTGTCTGCGGATTCTCTCATGAAATACTTGCCAGAACATTCACTCTGTAATTATATATTAGCTGCTAATCATTAACTTTCTTATTCAGAAAAGTTATTAGCAAATCAAGCAGTAGATAAAACAAGTGATAGCAAGGAGATGAAACAAGTGAGTTAGGGAAACCACACTTTACAATAACCAGTAATCAAACCAAGCAGTTCATGGACAACCAGCTCAGTTACAAAATGAACCACAGCTTAAACTTTTCTTAATGTCTATGAGAACAGCTAGATTCATAGACAAATGTGCACGGATGTAAAGTCTCAAACAGCTGTTCAGCATCACCTGCTTGATCTCCTAGGTTAGAGCAATTCAGGAGCAGCTCCTTGGAACATTTCCCCAGGTCCAACTCCAGACACTGTAACAGCCGTGCAGCCCAGCGTATGGACAGGGCTGGCTGCAGGTCTGTGACTCCAGGTGAGGTCCCCAGTTAGACAGGCCGGCAGGCAGCAAATCCCTAAAAGCACTGCCCAAGAGCCCACATCCCCCCTAGCTGGCGTGCTGAAGTTCCTTAAAATCACACTGAGCCAAATCCTTTGCAGTTCCCTGCCTTTCAGCCTTGCTGTCTAAATTTAAGACACTTACTCAGGACCCAGCCTGCACAAAAGTATTGAGCAGCTCTAGTCTGTTCTATGAACCAAATTTCCCTTATTTCTCTCCTATTTCCTCATCCCTATCCCACTATTTAGTTTTATACATATGTGTATGTATACCTCATTATTGTTCTTATTCCCTAGAGCCCACTAGATAATTTGTAGTTTGAGTTTACACTCTTCCTTCAGATATGTGGAGAGAATGTTTCCTTTCCTTCAGCTGGCACATACATAATATATCTTTTATCTTTCTTCAAGGAGGGCAGTCCATTCCAGTTCTTAACATTTTTGAATGTTCTCTGAACTGCAGGACATTTTGCTATATTACTCAAGCACTTCGACATTCAAGAGCAGACACTAATCTTGCTGGGTTAAATGGTTAAATTGTCACACCCACAGTTTAGACACCTGCCATTTACTGCAGTTGAACTTCTCATTTGTTAGGATTATAATCACTGGAACAGCCCACAAGAATTTAGTTCCTGCTACTGAAAATCCCAGAACAATGCTAGTCAGGCAGTCCAGCAAACAAATCTATGTATTGGGATTTTTTTCTATCTATAATGCAAACAAAAAGCTTTGGCTACTCAGCAGCTGTGGGCAAAACATTCTATATGCTTGCACGTGTAAGAAAGGGTAATAAAAGGAGTACAGTGTGCGTGCTGGTAAGAATGAAGACAGGAATGTTTTGCTCTGTCAGCTGCAGGTATCAGTAATGGTGCAGACAAGGAGGCAAAACCCAGGTAAGATTTGCAGTCAGGTATCGTGGGGACTAATTTTGCCAAGAGAGGGGGGCCCAGTTTCCTGAATGGCAACACTCTCAAGACCCAAAGTGTCTCCTGCACACTCACATGCTGACTCCAAATCCCTCTGTTGTCTCCCTGCAGTCCTCTCAGACCCCTGACAGATCTATCATGTAAACTTTTAGAGTAAGTACATGGTGCTCTCAAATTAGGACCAGAACTCTGTGTGTACATATGTAGAAAATTATAGTCCCTGACCCAGAAACTTTGCCATTTACTCAGATAAAACAAGGCATAAATGATGGGCAAGAGACTGGGTATGTCAGGAAGGACAGAGAAATGACATAAATGACCTGCTAACAACCACCTCCTGTTCAGGAAGCACAGCACACCCACCACTGCTCAGTGGAGTTTTTGACTACTTTGAAACCTGGTCCTTCCTCTGTCAGTACTCTGTGATGTGAATTGCAGGGAATCTGGACAATCAAACCTGTCAGTGAACTCACCTGCCTGTTCTTCAGCTTGCAAGTGAGTGACTGATCAGCTCAAGGGAAAGTCCCATTCAACAACAAATAAGTGAGATTTCTGTGCATCCAAAGACAACCCAGGCCTCTAGCTCCTCTCCTGTTTTCTCACTTCTCCTGTCCCTCGGGTTGTAGTTACCTGTACATCAGCTTCTATGTGTTTGGCTCTTTTGAAAGTGTTTGCTTTTTTTGGTTTTTTTTAACATGAACTTTCTTCAAAATATTTTCTTTCCTACTTGCTGTTTTCCCGTTTTGCATTTCCCATTCTTGCCTGATTTTCTGCTCTATCCCAACCCCAGCTGCATTTGCCAGGAAAACTCAGCTTTCCTTCCATACCATGCAACTAGGCCTGAAAGGAAGGATAGAGTTACAGCTTCAAGGTTAAGAAAGAATTGAGGAATGTTCTTTTGGGTCACTTTTAATCAAGCAGATGGATAGACAGGAATTAGATTTACTTGGCTGATATTATGCCTCTTCTCCTATGTTTGATCTTGGAGATGCCATTCCTACACATGGACACACATATACAAATTTGAGACAGAAAAACAAAGCACTAAGATGATAAACAATTAATTTGTGGTCCTAGAAATAGTCCAGGAGCTGAATGCAGGCTAGTGTGTTAAAGTCCTTTTTATCCTCACCCCAAAGATGGCTGAGGAACGTGCTGGGTTTTACTGCCATCCTGTGGAGATTCACCTCTCTTTGCTTTCTCAGCAGCTGAACACTGCTGCTGCCAGGAGCATTTTAACACAGGCAAGGGACACAAATCCTGTCCTCGCCCCCTGACATCCCCTCTGCTTTTAAAATAGATTGGTCTGAAGCTCCGAATAAGTGCAGCCAGAAAGAAGGCTGGCTGAGGTATCCAAACCACTTCATTGGTGATAGAGATTGTCCCTGCCCCCACCATTCCAGAAATGGAACGGAATGCAATAAATGTTCACAGAATGGCATGGAATGGAATGGAATTTAATGGAATAAAAATTCATAAATTGGAACAGAATGGAATTAAATGGAATGGAACAGAGAGACATGGAAAGACATGGAATGGCATGAAATGGAATGGAACAGATGGAGAAGGAATGGCACATAATGACATGGAATGGAAAGGTATGCAATGGAATGTTAGGAAATTAATTGAAATTAAATGGAATGGAGTGGATTGTTTTGAATGGTACATCTTAAAATGGCATGGCATGGAATAGATTGGAATGGAATGGAGTATCACAGAATGGAGTGGCATGGAATAGAATAAAACAGAATAGTATAGAATTGAATTTACCTGCAATGGAATGGAATTAAATGATATTAAATGAAATTGAACAGTATAAAATGGAATTGAGTCAAACATCATAGAATGGAGGAATGGAAGAATGCTATGGAGTGGAATTAAAATAAAATTAAAGGAATGGAATGGAATGGAATGGAATGGAATGGAATGGAATGGAATGGAATGGAATGGAATGGAATGGAATGGAATGGAATGGAATGGAATGGAATGGAATGGAATGCAGTGGAGTGGTGTGGAATTTAATGAAATTAAATACAATGGAACAGAATGGAAAGGAATAAAATCCATAGAGTGGAACACATTTTATTCTCACTGCAAAATGATGGGGTTTGATCCCAGTCTTTTGTACCAAGATAAACAGCAGAAATTACACCCATATTGTTAAATTAAGAAAATCAAATTTCTTAAATAGAGTGAACAACATAATGAATTCAAAATGTAAGAGGAGTTCAAGGCTACAGTTTCATTTATTCACGTCCAACAGTGAGGGGGTAGGCCTGCAATCAAATCATCTCATCACAGAGGGTGGGGAAAGCCTTTCTAGACACAGTTCTCCTACAGGCCTTTGTGATCCTCTCTGCTCATTTCAGAAGCAGTATTTTTTGTGATGTCACTACAGAATTCCCTTGTGAAAAGATGTGCCTGTAAAAAGAAAGGCAATTCTTAGAAATACTGAAGTTGCCTCTCAGGACTATGACCTTTCAGACCCTGAAAATGTCTTTTCTGAGACTGATTCTGCCAGATGTTTTCTCAAAATGCAGGACAATGTCTCTCTTTTGTAGCACAAAGGTGTTAATAAATTTGCAATTAATTTCTGCATGAGCAGCCAATTCCTTCATGCTTGAAAGCCCAATTATTTCACCTTTCCCACTCTTTTCCCCTTACAGTTCCTGTCTTTTATACCCTTATATGTAATATAGAGAATAGAAATTTTCAGTTCCCCTGAGGCTGCTGAACAGAGCTTAGAGACTAACTAGGAAAAAAAGATACAAGAATGCATAAGAATGATGGTATGATAAATGTAGCTGGAACCAGTGGAGAAACAGATGAAGAGGACTACAAGTGGGGTTTTTTTTGGCAAGTTATGTAACAAGAAGCAACAGCACATGCCCAAAGAAAAAGTTCAGGGAAGTTCAAATAACAGGCTGGCAAGGAGTGGTAAAGGCCAGCAAAACCTATTCACTTTTGGATGTAAACTGTACCACCAACACCGAGACTATCCACTTTCCTTGCCAGGTATGTGTAGGATCACATCCTTTCACTCTTGCAGCGCCAAGATCCCAAACTTTACCCCTCAAAGAACTGCTCCCACTCTGAAGGTGCAAAGACAAAAAAAATATAAAAATAAAAATAAATTAAAAATTAAAAAAAAAAATTAAAAAAGCTGATGTATTTAATCTTATCACTGTCCCCGTTCAGCTCCACCAGATGACGCTGTGTACTTGCAAAAGAATTAAATGTGCCATTTGCTCTCTAAACAATCCAAAGTGCAGATCCAAGTTAGAAAACGTCTAGACATGACTGACAAACAAAATGGGCCAGGACAAAAGGCTTTTGCTGACTTTGACCTTCTATTCACAGCCCTTAATTTGCACCTAACTCATGTGCCTGGTGAGAAAGCTGTTGAAGGCTCCCCATTTAAGTCACATCCCTTGAACTGCATCACAAAAACCGGTGCTATGCACTTCCTCCTCATGTCTATGTACCATAACATATTTTTGACTCTTGCAGAGACAAGATCCAACACTGAATGCTCCACTGGAGCCAAACTGGGATATCACCTGCAAACCTGAATATACTGGAGGATTGCTTCTACACAAAATGTGCCAGGATAGAAAGCCGTTGCAGGCCTTTTCCTGCCCTGGGCACTCTGTCTTTTTCACCCCTGAGACGGGGCACAGGAGTTTGCCCTGACAAAACAAAAGGACTGCCATCATTTTCAGGAACCTGAATACTTCCAAAATTCAGATAAATTAGCTGTCACGTTCTTTCTCGAGATCATTTTTGAGGTGGTATCCAAATTTTGGAGGAGGGTTCCTGGCATTGGTGACAGGATGGAAGGAAAGAAGCCAGCCCAGTGTGAGTGTGGCCCAGGGGAGGTAACAGCCAGCACCTGCTTTCTTTCACATTTAGTCCAGGAGCAATCCCTAATGTATTCAGCTCTGGAGATGGTATCTAAATTTGAGATGTGAGCTCCTGAAAGTAGGTGAGAGTACCTTTCCTTGGGAAGAAAATAATCTAACCCCACTGTTGGTGGTGCAGATGATGCTCTGCCTGGGGGAGGCAAAAGCCAGCAAAAGGCTGTCTCAGCACCTTTTTTGTGAGAGAAATCCCCAAACATATTCAGATTTGGAGGTGGCATCCAAATTTCTCAAGCAAGTTCCAAAAATTATGGCAGTACATTTGTAACATTAAATGGTCACCAAGAGTGAGAACACCTGTCCCAATGGTTTCATGTCACACATGGACACATTGGATGAGCTCACGGAGATCCAGAAGGCATTGCCTGAAGATGGCTAAAATCAGCTCACTTACATGAACAAGTAGTCAGTGTCTGTTCACAATGGCCCCTCTGAATGTTGGGAACAAGAAAACATTGTTGCACATGCTTCTCTTCTGGTTGGTTTGTCTAATACCTAGACCAAGAAGTTGTCCTTGATACACTCCTGGATTGCTTACAGCCAGCTGTGCAGAGATCCACCTGGTCCTGATTCCACATCGGGATGAGAACCTGAAATACTTCCTGTAGCTGAAGGAAGAAGACCTCTGTAGAAAGGTGACTGGGGGTAAACTAGCTTTAGTTATGATGAAACATTTGTTTTCTGTGATGGAACATTTCTGGAAATAGTAATGGGATGTAGGTGAGCTTTCTAATGATCACCAAAGACAAATGGCTTTATTTCAAAAAATTTTAATACCTTGTTAGATAAAATCTTCCTTTTGTTTGCTTCTCCCAGTGAATTTAGTAGCTAACACCAAGTCTAACATAACCTGGATTATGTGATGGTCTGCTATCATGTTTGGGAAGAAAAATAATTTTTTTGGAGGGAGAGAGGTCATTTTATTAGGATGTTAGTTAGTCTGCTGAAAGATGGCTCAAATATTTTGAACAGAGGCATTCATTCACACATTGTAAAAAGATGGATGAAAGGTGCAGATACGCTTGCATTTTTTTCTAAATGGCTAATAAGGCTCTAAGTATTCAGCTCTTAGCTGCAGGCTTTTAGTACATTTTGCATGAAAATGGTTGTCTGACACTCAAGCTGCATTTGCTTTTGTGTGGTTCCTCTAACGTTTCCAATTACAGACAGCTTCCCGGATGCATTTCAGAAAAAAAAGCATTTTATCAGAGATACAAGTGGTTGATGCCTGATGGTTTTGGTTAAGGCTACAATTTCTTTTAGCATCTAGATTTCTCTTGAGGCAAGACAGTGATAATGAAAACCATGATCCTCTGTAAAAATGTCTGCTGAAAGTGAGGAGCAGTTATATGTTGAATGGTTATATGGTTCCCTCTTTGACATAGTTTGTTTTCTTCTATTTCAGAAGATGGCTTTTGTATTTCTAGTTTTGAAACGGTAAATTGGATGTAGAAGTTTATAGCTGTAACTAAGTCATAAGATTACAATATGTGCAAGTAAACTGTGTTATCCAACCTTGTGACTGCAGGAAGGGTAGAGGAGTAAGGCTATCCAACTGAGCTTCTGTGGTATAAATGGGAATGGTCTAAATGGGAATGTCTAAAGCAAATTACCAGAGCGTAACTGAGAGAAATGATGATCCAACTCAGTATTTAGGACCCATACTTTGCAAGTCAGACTAAACAATTCCAATGTTGCTGCCTTTCTTTGAACAAATCTCATAAAAATCTAACAGAAAGTGCCCCTGCAATATTTTGAAAAGTAGAAATACATCTAATTATCTGCATACGGGACTTTAGCTTCTTCCCTTTAGGCAAGTGAAGGGGAAGGCAGAGACCAAAAATAATCCTTTCAGGCTACAGATACTGTTAGATGGAAATTTTAGCCCCAAGGAAAATGGATAATAATACCTGTCAAGAGAGAGAGTAGTGTAGAATTTTTGCAGTAAGCATTGATGATCTAGAGATGCATTCAGGGATGGCAGCTGCTAAAAAGGATTTTATCAAATCAGACAGGCAATTGATGGGTATCCAAGTGTTAGAAATCACCAGCTGTTTTTTTTTGTTTTGTTTTTTTCCTACTGTATTAACTTTTGTATAGCTCAGGTAGAGGAAGGATGAAATGAGCTTTGTACATTCAGCAGGGTGTTTAGCCTAGAGCAGAAGAGAGAGCTCTACAACACTGAACTTGTAGCATGGCATAGCCCTGCATGTGCAAAAATGGAGATGGAGAGACAACAGGGATATTTTGTATAGGAAAATATACTGGATCTATGAATAGGAAGGTTACAAAATTAGGGAATAATGACACATATGCAGGACCTTGCACTCGGCCTTGTTGAACTCTATGAGGTTTGTACAGACCCACCTCTGAAGGCTGTTAGGGTCCCTCTGGATGGTATCCCTTCCCTCCACTGGGTCCACTGCACTTGGTGTCATCAGCAAACCTGCTGAGGGTGCCTTCAATCCCACTGTCCATGTCTTGGATGTTTAACATCACCTGAGGAATTCTGCTTGTCACTAGTCTGCACTTGGAGACTATGACTTTTATGGTCAGAATTGTTAATTTTTTTAGCTTTTGTTGTAGTGAATGCCAGTTTTGGTAGTTTCAATGCATTTAATGTCGCAGGTAACTGAATTAATCTCTAAGTCCCTGTGGGCTGATTGTGACAAGATACACAGAGAAGGCTTTTCAGAACTGCTGGTTTTCAGTTTGTCTTTGCAGAAATGTTAATACTTAAGTTTAATACTTCTGTAAGTAGCACAAACATATCCCTAGAATTAAGGCATTTCTTGAAGGTCCATACTCAATGTTTATGGTGAAATAATAATTTGGTTACGCTATCTGACATGGAAAAGTATAAACATTCTTTAGGATGCCTGCTGTCATCAAATGCAACACTCTTCTAGCATCTCCTGATTCAAGCATCCTCCTTTTCTAAGAAGTTTAAGAACAGAAGAAGCATTAAGAAAATAAAAGAGGTAGAGAGGTAAAGGATTAGTTTATCAAAGAGGCTTGGGAGAGCAGTGTGGCTGTTAGCTGTCATTATCGCTGCTAATGCTGCAACAAACACAAATCAAATTAGTCCTGTGTGCTAAACTCTTTTTGATGTTGAGGCTTGTTTTACTTGCTGTGTTCAAAAAAGAAGTTCTGAAGAAATTAAAGCCCAAAAAAAATGCCGATGTCTGTCAGATATAAATCCTGTTCTTAAGGCTGTTTTCCTGCTGTGTAAGAGTTCTGTGGTTTGAGTCGTGCTGCAAGCAAGCATGCTAGAAAGGTGTTTATAGATAATTTGCCAACATGCAGTGTTCTTCTCTTCAACCTGCTGTGTGGCCATGAAGATCAGATGAGAGAACTTGTGAAGCTTCCTAATGGGGGTATGGGAAGAAGAGAACTTTGCAGACAACTCTGCTGAACTAATAAAGAACTAATAAACTCAGTTCAGCAAAGCCTTTCCCAGAGTGGGCAGGGCATATGCCAAGACAGGGAGTGAATAGGGCTAGAAAGAGATTCTACTTAAAAGGGAATTACAGAAGAAGGTGAAGGCAATTATTGCTGTATTGAAGGGTTTTGAAGAGGGGACTACAAGGAAAAGTGTTTCAGAAGTGAAATGCTTCTTCATGCCCTAAAGAGTTGGAAAAACTGCAACCTAGTCTGTTCAGTGCATGGGCCATAGAATACCTGGAAGTTAATTTGTTTTAACAGTATCATTTTTCATTTAGAAAGTCATCTAATTGCCAAATCTTTTGTCAGAGGTGAGAGCTCATATCATTTTACTTATTTGACTATTATTTAGTTATATGCTTCCTAGAAATTGTAGGCCAAGACCTGATCTCTGTGAAACCCCTGCTATGGAATTAAATGTATTTAGGGATTACTTCCCACTTGGGTTGTGAGAAATCTCTCAGATATTGTGTAAGGCACTCAGGTTGTATTTTAAGGCAAGTAAACTTAAGTGTCCATGTATAGGCGTGTAAACTAAAGCCAAGCATGTTGGCTCTGTCTATAGGCCATGGAGTAGAGATTTACAGCAGACAACCAAGTTCATTCCTGAGAATATAACTGGAGCCAAGGTAGCCTGGAACCTGAATCCCAGTCTTACTGCATTACAGACCACATTCTATGTTCTAATTTATGTGACCCCTTGTAATACCAACTCACATGCCTTCCTGGAGTAGGCAGAGCTACTGAAGGAGGGAACAATAAAAATGTGGGAACCAGTAACTTTATAAAAGGGGAGAAAAGGCCTGTGAGAAGGAAGAAAGAACAGTCCTCCACATAAGTCTGAACTTAAGGGGAAAGTGCTGAGATGGCTAGAAGAGAAGTCAGGCTTAGGAAAACGGAATCAAGTGATACACACAGGAGAAAGGAAACAAAACAGCCACAAGAGCTGAAGGTACCTTTGGGTTGTGGGTGTTAGAGCACTGGAATAGCTCTTGATGGCTGCCTTGCAAGTAATCAATTAGATTTTGTGTATATGCAAAGGAAGAGAGCAAACTGCTAATTATGGGTCCAGCCCTATTTTAGCTTTTTGGAATAGTAATGAGGAAGCTCTGAAAGAGGGGGAATGAACTGCAGTAGGTCATTTGTCATCACACACTGTGGTTTGAGGTTAGCTTTGTGGTGGCAATGTGGAAGTGAGAGATGGAAGATTCAATTACCATCACCACTTTACACTTATGCAGTGAATTATCTCTCAACATTGTGTGGCTGCTCTCTCCCGTGGATGAAAGAAAGCTGACGAGATAGTCTTTGTTTATTTTTTCAAGGATGATTTGGGCCAAGTTTCTTGGACTGCTGTTTCTAGTTGCAACCTGTAATTTTCAAGCAGTGACAGAAAAGACAGAGTTGCTCAGAACTTAGAAAGAAAATTAACTTTTTGAATGATTCTTGGTGGATTCTCGCAGTCTCGTTGGTTTAACTGGTTTCTTGACCAATGAGAGATAGCTGTTTTAAATTAATTTGGAAGATCTCACACACAGTTCTGGCACTGGCTGTACTGAAATTTGCTATGAAACTGTTAATTCAATAGAAAAATTCAGCTAGAGAGCATGGCCTTGGAAATGCAGGGTCATTCTCTGAAGGAAGACAGTCTGAAAAGGATGGCACCTTCAGACATGAAATTAGGTCAATCTAATTGAACAGAGCCTTTTTCTCTTCCCACCCTTATGGCTGTAAAATATATCCATCCATCACCTCATGCTCTGCAGGATTTGCATTGCTTACTTCTTACACAGCAAGTTTAAGAATCCAAGTGAAAGCCTAAACATATTATTAGCATTGTACTGTAATGCACCACTGCTCTATCCCACTCTGGAAAAACAGGTTTTAGTCTCCAACTAATGAACACCTGGTGGTCTGTTGACTTTTCAGGGATCTGTGTAAACAAGCAAGCACATGCTGCCCATCCCACCTTAGACTTGCCTTTTGTAGGTTTCTTGACTCTCCAGGTTTTGAAGAGAGGGTGGAAGTTTCAAAGACATAGAAGGAAATTGCTTCATCAAAAAGAAGAGAGGAGGTTTTGGTTCAGTGTTGCAGTCAAGTATCAGGACATTCAGTAGTCTTGCTTAGTTCTCACTGTTTGCCCTCTTCTGAAAAGAAGTTCTTGGCCAGAGTGGGTCCATGAGGGAATCCTATGTGTCACACACATAAGCAGCTGCTATCCTGAAATTAACCTGATTTAGGTGGGTACCTAAAATGCCAAATGTCAGGTCAGAGAAAGAGAATTAGCAGTCAACCTGTTCACAACACTGAGTTCAATAGAGAATTTCTACCTTTGGGGCACTGTTTGCAGATGGAGGGGATGTCTACAGGGGGTTTAATAACTTTTCAGTATGAGGTGTAGAATGCAACTACTTTTCAGCTGTGCAATATTCCCCTGTAATAATCACTGCATATGTACCCCTCAGAAAAACCACAGGGCTTTTAATGCTTTGAAATACTGTTTCTATGCAAGACTATCTAGGAGGGAAGGAGAGAAGCATGGTCCCTCTCAATCTGTAATCCTGCTTGCAAATAAGAGGCTTAAATCTCCCCAAGTCACTGGCTCCATCTGTTGCTTTCTCTCCTCCTCTGCCAGTCCCAGAAAGTAGCAGTGAAATCCTGGTCACAGATTGTTTTTTCTCACTTGAGAGACCAGAGGCCTGTCTGGATTATTTACAGACAATAACAGCAAACAGCTCTCAGTTTTAATTTTCCTTGTACATTTCTTCTAAATTTTGCTTATTGTAATTGTATGGCTTACAAAGGGTGTTGAACAGTCATTCTCACTGTAGTAATGTCATGTCAAACACCTGGTCTCTTGAGCTGAGAATGTCAGGGTCAAAAAGTGCTTAGGTAATACTTTTCTGAGTGTTCCTATAGTGAGATAAAATTGGATGGTTTTACCTTTGTATTTTTCTTTCCTGTAGACAGCAAGAGTACTCCCTTGATTTGCAGCTTTATGCCAGTACAATGGCAGTTTTATAGGTAGTGAGTCAGCAGTAGCTTGAAAAAAAAATTATCAGGCTGAAAAGTAACTAGAATAAAACCCACAAATATTTCTCTAGGAAGGAAATGGAACAGCTGCTTCTAAGAAGCTTAATACTTTGAAATGAAGACAGGAGGATTCAGTGTTTTGATTACTTGATTGCAACACTAACCAAGAGATGAGGGGGAGTAAACCAGATATGAAAAAAATTTATGTCAATGTTCCGTACATTGACATGACACTGCCTTTTGAATACCCTTTTTAACTATCCTTAGGTCACACAATCTTCAAACAAAATAAGTTTTTTAAGTTTCTCTCTTTGTGTTCAGTGAGCACTCTTAATTCTCTCCCAGATTAACAGAAACTTCCAATGTATTTTAGTCATTCTCAGAAATGGAAAAAGGGAAGGCAAAATCATATGGTGCTTTGGTTCAGCTTGTTGGGAAGGTCAGGAGAAACTTGAGGATGCTTCATATTCTTGTCATAAGTCCTGGCACAGGCAGAGTTGGTGCTTGGCCATGGTGCAGCCACGACAGTGGCTGTGTCCCTTTGGTGAGGGAGACACCACGCTCTGTCCTGTCAGGTGTCACTGTCTGGAGTAGCTCCTGCAGCTGCCCTTCTGACAGGACATCTTCCTTGGAAAAATGCACCTGGCCCACTTCCCACTGCCTCAGCATTTTGCTCTGTGGAACCAGGCTGAGCAGCTCTCAGCCCGCAGCAGCAGCAGCTGCTGACCCCTTGATCCATTCAAAAAAGAAACCTTTCCCATCTCGGGTCTGTGGATGCCTCAGGCTCTGTCATGTGCTGAGGTTGCTAATGGCTGTCCATGGTCTGTAGCTGAGATAGCAGGGAAATTAATGCAGCTCTCCACCAGGGAACAAATTATTTAGCAGAAAATCATAGAATGTGTGGAAACTTACGGGCTTACAAATGAGATATCTGCCCTTTTTCTCTGACAGCTCTCTGGGTAGAGAAGGGAGACAAGGAAGCTCAGATAAAGGGCATTTCGAGGAGTAAATGGTCAATTTATACAAACCTTATGAGGTAAATAGTCTACTATTATGCAAAAAAATAGTTATGCCTGAGGGCATCCATTTATTTTGATGGACGTTATCTGATTATCCAAAGAGATAAGGGATAGCATATGCTGAAAGGGAAGTATGAGATCGTAAGAGGCAGAAATTAGCTCAGGTCCTGATTTTGGACAATCATGAATTTAGCAGTAACAGAGATCCTCACTTGCTGTCTCTTAGGTGGATGGTGGTCCCTAATGTTGTGCTATGGAGAGTGTTTTGTATACAATATTTTCCTGACTGAACCAGCTAGGAAAGCTGTAAGGAAAAAAGCCACTGCATAAATTCTTTTCTGTTCTGTCTGCTGTTTCATCATGCATGTGTCCAAAATAAGTTGTACTGATGTTAGACTTGTCTCCTAGCCCACGGTAATAGAGCATGGGGCAGGGAACCAAGTTAGCTCTGCAACCACTAAAGCGACATCACCATTATTGGCTTGGTAATTCTTCTTATTATTTTTTATTTGATGTTGTAACACATATTAACCCTGGCTGACATCAGCCATGTTGTCTAAACATATGGTGGAGAACTAACCCTCAGTTTAGATAAGATGACAGCATTCAGCAGAGGCTAAGTTTAGCTGCTTTTGAACCTGGCAAATTTGAAGACTGAAACTTGACTACGTGTCTAGATTATCTTAATATTTATATTTTCTAACTCTGGGAGTTTAACTTTGTTTCTTTGTTCTTATTGATCACACTTCATAAGTACCATTTCTGTATAGTGCCTGAGTGATAGCTTAGGGCCTCTGTCAGTTCCTGTCGTACTCTGTCCAGTTTAATGAAAACCTTCTGTAGTTCAATGGTTACAGGTGCGTCTTTTGAGAAGTAGTGGTGAAAAAACCAGTAATTTATAAAAATAAGGGAGATCAAATTGTTCACCAAGTTGTGTAATCTGAACAGCTTACAAATGTTAAACTCTTTTGCAGCAGTTTAAAAACTGGTATACTCATTAACTAAATGCTAGTTGTTTAAGAATCTAGAGATTCATTCTAAAAGCCCAGAGATCATTTCCTCTGCAGTCACTCAGAGCTTTCCATTTTGTAACTGCTATTCCAGGTAAACTCATTGAAGAGGTTTGAAATCCATTCCTCTTTACACAAATGAGTTTTATAGAGTATGTGTTACTTATTAAATTATCTCGCCATGAACACATTAGAGAGTCATTTCCTTTCTGGATAAGACCATCCATTATATAAACCTCACTTACTACCTGAAATCTAGAAGGCTTCAGTGTTTCTACAGAAAACTTATTGTGCCTTTGTCTCAAATGAAATTTTGTCCTCTACCCCATGTTGTCCTGTGTGTTTATTTTTCCCCCCTATAATTTATATCTGTGATACTTCTCACACACACATATCCCATTCCTGCTTCTCCCTCCGAAGTGGCAGACAGCAATGTCACTGACTGGATCAGCAAGGCAGCACTGCAGGTAGCAGAACCCATGTGCTTAAATAATCAGTTCAGCATAAGCATGAAGATCTTTTCCCAGATCCTGGCAAGATTCATATATTTTGAGCAGCTTATTTGATGATGTAAGTATTTTTGCTGTCATCCTCTTCTGAAGGACCATTTATGGCAGGTGTCCTCTGCCCCATTCTTGTGTAAAGCCCTGCTTTCTTCTTTGCTCATCAGAACTTTGAAAATACAGCAGGAGTTTCTCCTGAAGAGGTTAACCTGAGCAGGCTTTCAAAGAGAGTGTAAAACTCAGAGATCCTACACACAAATGCAACCTCCTGAATGGTGTTTGCAAAATCTGGCTATTAAGTATGGCTCTGAAAACTCCAGCTTCTCATGTGGTTATTGCTTGGCATAATCCTGAAATAATAATCTTGTTTGGAAATACCGCAGGATCAAAAGTGAAGAGAGAACAGGACAGTAATCCTGCACTTGTAAATATATTTAAAATCCATGCCGTTCTAAAGATTATTGTACACATTTTGTGGGGGAGGTAGCTCATTAGGATGAGTGACCTCAGGTTTGGAAACACTGTTTTAGTTGTCAGATCTTTTTTAGAATGCTCTATAGATCCACACAGGTATCTCTGGTGTAAAATGGACATGGTAAGGGCCAGAAGAGAGTACTGTTACTGAAGTTAGTAAGCCAGTGCTTCTCTAAAAAAAAAAACTAGAAAACATTTATAGTTGGCTTGAGGCAGATGTCTAGCTGTGCATGAGTTGTTGATGTGGGCACTGGCAGCAGGGTGTTGGTTTCCTACTTTTTTCCATTAAGGAAATGGGCCTGGCCTTCAGATGTCAGAATGTCGTATAAACTAAAGGAAAGATACAAAATGGCACAAGATGGAGGAAAACATTGGACAAGTAATAAACACTGCTATTTTCTGGGCAAGCCCATATCTGTTTTTTGGCTTCAATTCAGAAGGAAGGGATCTGGGAACAGAACTTTGTAATACAATATATTGCTCAAGAGTAAAAGCTCAAAGCTCTGATTTCTGTCTCTCTTGATGTTAAAATGCTTTAGAAGGCTTTGGCCCCAGTTCAGCAAAGCACTTAAGTCTATATACTACCTTTTCTTGTTAATCTTGGTAGAACTATCCATGTGAATTATCCTAAAACAGAGCTCACTGATCTTCCCGATACAGAAGCTTCATGATAGGTGAGAAGACAAATTGATCAATCCTAGGAAGGCTGTTGATGTGGTAGTGCTACAGAAATTGAGTTCTGCAGCACTGAAAGCCTGGAGAGGGGATATGTGTCACCTTAGGAGTTACTTAGCCATCAGCTTGCAGACAACTGAAATCCTGATTGAGATTTCCAACATGCCATATGGAAATTTCCAACTACTGCTGCCTTCCAGCTCACTTTCTGGGATGCTCTGGGACAGCATCTTCTGACAAGGGTTCCCCCTGCTCAGCATCTCAGGGCAGAAATGCTGCCTGCCTGCAGCCCTTTCACTTCAAATCCTGTGCCTCAGATTCCTCCATCTGGCACAGTTAAAATGAAGATGAAATTGAGCAAGCAGAGGACGTATTCACCTGGATATACCTGGATGGTAGGGGGGGAAAGAACCTGTGATGGTGAAAACTGAAATGCAAAATTTCTCAAATGTTTTCAGTAATTTAAATCCACATTGGAAAAAAACTCCAAAATGTACTGTAAATAGAAAATCCTACATCAGAGCAGGGGATGTTCCCACATTTTGTTTTGGTCATTTTCCAGCAGAAGTTTAACTTGGACACTCCAACTCTTAAGTTCTCTAAAACTGAGCTGGATCTTGGCTAGGGAGAAGGGAGATTTTGATTTTATTTTTTTAGCATGTATTAGCAGCTGGGGACCAGTTGTGTTAAACTGATCTCCAATTAAGGAATAAAAGTATCAGAATATATATTGACACAACATTAAAGAAAAGACTTAGGAATAATTCCTCCCCTCTTCCCACTTCAGGAGGAATTACATTATCAGATCTTGAGGTTTCTGTTAAGCTCTTTTCACACTTTTTGGATGCCAACAGGGATTTTGTTGCTAGTATCTTTGAAACTGAGGCTTATTTCAGCCTGTTAAAAGGAAATAAGTGACCAGCACTTGCACTTTGAAAGCACATCCTTGAATTATTTTTCATATGTTTTGTTCATTATCTTCTTAAACCTGCACTGTAAATGTCGATGCCCAGTGTGAAAAAGTAAGTCACCAAACCTTACTTTTTTCTAGAAAACGTTTCAGGAAAAATGTTTCAGAAAAAATGTTGTGTATCTTATGCAGTTAAATAATCGCTATCTCAGTTAAGTAACAGTTAAATTATGCTTTACAATTGTATTATACTACATGTTGAATTAATGAAAGGGTTCAATTAACCCTGTTGTTTCACTATTTCTAAATAAGTGTCCAAGCAAGGATGATTCAAGATTGCCTTCTCAAACTAAGTAGAAAAATGTTCAGAATTTGTTTTCCAGACAACATCCAAGTTATCTGTCACTTGCAGAATTCACAAACTGAAGTGACAGTAAGGGGTGAGGCAGATTCCTGGTTTTAGTGCAATGAGGATTGTAAGCATAAGCAGTTAACTTGAGGCAGGATGGGACTCCTGTGACTTACAAGGCTTCAGAGCTTCCTTGGGGACAAATTATCTTCCAAGTGCTTGGTCATGTTTTACTCTGGGTTTCCTTTGTAATGTCACTGGAAGAGAGATATGTAAGACTGCAAGTGTTGGTATAGTATAGGGGCACTTCTAAGGGTCCTGAGGGTTCCTGGGCTCAGAATAAACTCTGTTCATTTACAAGCCAAATCAAAACAGTACCAATAATTACATAGCAGCCTATACAAAGAGCATCCTGAATCCCTTTGCCTTGAAACCTACAAATTTGACTGATTTTGACACTTCAGGTGTCACCTGTTCACTTCAGGTGGGAAGGTGAGGTAGAAAAGAAAATCTTCATCTCTTGAAGAAAATGAAAGTTTGTGCCATAAGTGGAAGTCAAGGCCTAAAACGTGGCCATGTCACACAGATCAATGGCAGTTTGGCTCTCAAGAGGAACTTTTCACTTCTGCATATGGCTTCTGGATTATCTTCATCTCTCTGAACTCACCCAAGGGTGTGGGTGGGACAGAAAAGTCTGCCAGGGGTCATCAGTGTTTTGCCTTCATTTCCAGGCACAACACAAGGAACATGACATCTGTGAAAATGTGAGTCACTTGGAAAGCTTTTGGCTGTGATTGTCTGTAAAGATCATAACAGAGGAACATCTGCTTTCCACAGTCTGTTACCAATCTGCAGTGCGCTAATTATGGTGTGATACATTAAATGGACCTCTGAAGCAGTCTATCCATAGGACAAGCATTTTAATGATTTAAAAACTCTTTAAAAAAGGGTTTTTTTAGTGAGTTACTTTTTTAACTGAGTATTTGTTGAAAGCTTTTGGAAGTCTGAGTGTATATGTGTGGATATGTTTTCATAAGGAAAGGATTTTAGAACAGAAGTTTTTATGCAGTCCTCAGTTTTAAAAAAGGAAGAGAGAGTACCTCTGAAACTATTATGACCTGAGTTTATATTATAAGTCTTATTGCTTGTAGGATTTGTCACTCCACATTTGATGAAGAAAATCAAAAGGGACAGATGGCACAACAGAGATCTGCAGGTCAGAAGAAATTTAAGCCTTTGAGAGTAAAGACCCTTAAAATGAAGGCCTTAATCTTGTGAACTGCACATTGCAACAGATATGAAAATGCTATTTGGTTTTGAATTGGCTGAAGTTCTGTAAAATACCGCTGTCAGAAGCTGGGATTGGTTTTTATTTAGTTTTTCAAATTTGGGGAGCTAGTTCTGTGTTGATTACAGCATACCCTCACTCAGTGTAAGCAAAAGAACAGATGCATTGACAGGTCTGGACTGTGAATTCATCTCCAGCACAGTAATTTGTCCCTTGCAAACTCATCATCAGAATTCTTACAGTTTATGCATATGTCTTCTTTGGAACCTATTCTATATAGCAGAATGCATATTTTCAGTTCTGGGGAAGTTTTATCAGAGATGACCAAAACCACCACAAAGAAAAAATGCAGATGTGTGTCTCTACAACAGAAAGAACAAAAGGTTAGGCTGTCCTTTGTAAGGACTTCATCAGCAGATAGGCAAGAAAAGGCACTGAAAATTAAAATGTAGCATGAAGAAACAATCATAGTGGCCATCATGGGCCATGCATGCCATGGTGTGTGTGGAATAGGAAGGGTTTTTTTCTCCCTGAGTTAGTTACTCCAAACTTTACAGCTAATAAGCAGAATGTAGACCTGAGTTAGGAATTCACAAAGGGGGCATAATGATACCTGACGTTTTCAGATACACTTTCCCTATTTATTTTGCAAATGCCTACTTGCGATCACTGCTAGACTGCTCTCTTTAAAATGTGCATTTTCAGGTAAATAGCCTATTTGGCTCAAGGCTTGGAGTCCTGGGTATGATATTTCATTTGATATTGCCCCTGTGTATTGCTGACAAAGAAGACTGCAAATTTCAACTGAGTTTTTGTATTGTGGTGATCACCAGATACAGGAAGAGCCATTGGAGCCCAAAACTGAAGGATTCTGGGGAGGCAGATACGCTGCAATGATATCCTGCCACCTGTCCCACAGCCCCAGGCAGCAGAACTGCTGTTTCCATAATAGCACTGCACAGAACTGGGAGCTCCAAAAGAAGGAAGTCTGAAGGTGTGAAAATAGAAAATGCTATTTGTTCAGGCAGAGCTGTTGCTAAACTATAGTCAGCATCCCTACAGAACACAGTCTTGGCACAGGATAAAACAGCATTATATCTTTTGAAGCTTTTTCACTCAGTATTTGAGAGAGCATGCAGTATGAAAGACCAAACCAAGATAATATGATGGTGAAAAAAGTCTTGATGTCTTTGCCATCTTCTTGAATATGGTCTGTACCCTAGTGTCTTGGCTTTAAAAGACAGGTGTCTGCTAAGAAAGGTAGAAACCTCCCTTGAAATAAATAAAAATGTAAATCACACCCCCACTCCCCCAATTTCAAAATATTGTAATTGTGAAACCAAGGTGCTCTCAGGCAAAGATACAGGAACAGGAATAACAGTTTTTTTCCAAGGAAATTAAAATAAAAATGCAGTAGTACAAAAAAGAAAACCAACAAACAACCCACTGTCAGAGTCAGAATACAGCCTGACACTCTGTTTGGCAGGGTGTTGGTAGCAGTCCAATTAAATGGTGACTGCAGTCCTCCTGGAGTGACAGATGTGGTTCTGTTGAAGTGATGATCCTGTAGAAGGGTGTTGTTTTCCTCTGAAGGTCAAGTGATGGTGTAGATGGGCCTGGTTTTCCTCTGGGCTCCAGTGGAAAAAGGCTGCTTGTGTTGTTTCAGGTCTCCAAAGATATCCAGGCAGGAATGCTTGGCTCCTCCCCCTGGGTGGAGCATCTCCCAATGGGATGATGTAATTTTATCAGTCATGCAGTGAGACTCAATGGCCCATTAACAGAAGATATCCCCCTGGAGGGAGGATGGGTCCTGGAAGAGATAAAGAACACTGCCCCACCTGGTTTGAACAGCTGGTAATAGAATACATCCTTGTGGTTACATCTTGCATCGAAACCCAAGACACCTAGCTGGATTGCATAAGGTACAGGCTGCCACTGTCTTCATGTTGAAATGGATGCTAATTGCTTACGAGATATCCCATCTGTAGAGCTTCCAGTGGATGAGTTTGGGCTGGAGTGTGTGCCCTCTCTGTAGCTGTACTAGAGAGCCAAGTGTGCTCAGAGCTGCACTAGGCAGTCAATGTTTTCCTTGAGGTAAGAGGATCTACTGCTGCTGAATTGAGCTTGTTGCCCCTAGGATTTCCAGTTATTTTTGAAAGCCATTGTAGCTTGCTCTGATGTGATTGCTTTCTCCACTCCTCAGTAGCAATGGCTGTCTTTGCTTTCCACAGCAACTCAATGCTCTTCTTTGAGCACAAAATAGAGAAGGCTCTAATAACACGGCTGAGTGGTAGATAACAGCATCTCTGCTGAAAGCACCTGCTTTAAATGGCTGTCAGAGCATCCCCTGAGATTTCTGAGGGATCCTGTAAGATTACTGTCTCTGCTGCCTTAAAGCAATTTTTCTTTACTTTTGTTTCTTGGGCTTTAACAGGCCTCAACAGCTACCACTGCTCATCCTTTAGAAATAGTGTGTGAGAAATGAGGGTAATCCTGTCAAACTAAGATACTGTTGTCACATTGGAAGTAGGAGGAAGTTTGTTTATTTTTTAGAATGGTATTCAGGCAAGTACCTCCCTGTGAATGTTATTTCTGAAAATATCACCACACCAAGCTTTCATAAAGACCCAACTTGGGCCAAACTTTTCCCTAGTTTTAACCATTAAGATGTTATCCAAATCCGATTCCTCTCTAAATTCCTGTCTTCCTAGCCAGCAAGAAATGCAATAGCTGATAGAGTCTAGACAGAGCTTATGCCACTCTTTCCACGTGAACTTTGTGGTCTTTGATATTACAAAACTGAAGGTCCCAAATGACCTGTTTTCTTACTGACTTATGCTAGAGGCTTAGTAACTACCATTTTTAAGTGAAGTATTTTGGAAAATGGTTTTGGGTAAGTAATAAGAAAAAAAAGACTTCATGATTCTGATTATTCACCTTGAGAAACTAATAGGAAAGTCCTGCTACTGAAACAATTTAATTTTTCTTCTAGTTTACATTCATGAAGCACCAAGTGCTACAGGAATTGCCTGAGATCCTTAGCTCAGATTTCACCAGGTGTCTCACAGGCACAAGACAGAATTTGAACTTTCTTTAAAATTTCTTTAGGATAAGCAAAGAACAGTACAAAAGCTACAAGAGTAATAAAGCTATTTGAAAATGAAACACAAAAAAATTATTTTTTTCTTGATTAATCTGCCATGTTTGGGGGTAAAACTTTTGTTGCCTCCTCTTTTATTGAACCAGAGAAGGCACTTCTGGTTAGTTATTGGTTTCCTGCCTATAAGCAGCATCTTTTACATTTCTGGTTTGTCTTTCCACATGTCACAGATTTCCTGTTTGTGTTCTGTTGCAGTGGGAATGAAATCCAAATTCTAAGTATTTTTTTCCTTTGGTATGAGCTATCAAAGTTAGGAAAAGAAATCAAAACAACAAACTGTGTTTTATCTAGCGGTACACTGATAAAGAGAAGAGGCCAACAGCAAGGAGGCAGAATTTGCTAGAGGCAAACAAGTATTTGTTAGCAAAAACTAGAAAAGTTTGCAGTGCATTGGCAGGACCTCCCAGAGCTGCAAAGATCTGAAGTGTCATAGCAGATGAGATTAAATTCGAGCCAGTGCCAAATAGCAGATGTTGGAAGGAAGAATTCCAGCATGGATGAGGTTGACTTCATTGCAAGCAGCCAGGAGGAAGAGCAAGGTTTTAATCGTAACGATTCAAGAAAACAGATGCTTATTGCATAGCAGGAGTTAGGGAATTGCACATTTATACCATTAGTGAGAAAACCCCTATCTATAACACAGTAAGTACTACAGAAATACATAAAGGAGTTCTGCTCTTAGGTTTCTGGAGACAGAGAGATTGAGCCTGAGAAGGATCCAGTCATTCTTTCTCAATATGGCATCAGCCATCTGACACAGGGTTGGCAAACCCTGTTTCTTCTGAAATAATGTGATGGGCCACCTTCAGTGGCTGTGACAGTATCCTCAATTGTTGCAAGAAACAAGTGGGCAGAGGCTTTAGTGTTAAAGTCTTCCTCAAAGATTACAGCAGCAACATGCAAACAAGCCAAGGTGTGGACACAGCTGAGGTGAAGGGAAGTGAGGAAGAAATCCTAAACTTTGCAGTTTTCCATCCAGCCTGTTAGTAGGGTAGAGAGGGAGAAGTGATGGGGTTCTGAGACATTGTTTGTGCTTAAAGTTTATCAGACTGGAGCAGAGGAGAGAGTGGGGAGACAGGAAGAGAGGCAGCTGAATTACAGCTGAAGGAGAGATGTACAGGAGCTACACATAGGAGCATGAATGTAAAGTAATTAGGAATGTGGCAAACGCTTGACACAAGTTTGTATTCTTATCTAGAGAGAATTGCTATGATCCTCTTCATGGGGAGAGACAAAGGTGAAAGCTTAATAGTCCATATCAAAGACCTCATGAAAACCAGTCTGTGTCCAGGACTTGCAGGAGCTGGTGACTGGAAAAGTCCATAACAAGGCTGCCAGGCTTCCCCTCAGGATTATATTTAGAGGAGCAGCCCAGGGACCAGGTCCACTCATTTAACAGAAAGTGATGTCTACTTTGACTTCAGCTGCTCTTGACCACAAACCATAGTTTCATGCCTAGAGCCCTTTCTGCAATCAAGATTTCTCTCTGCTACATTCATTTCAGCTGATACATCAATTAATGCTAGGATTAATTTTCAGCTATTAAGTCTGAAAGCAAAGTATTGAGGGTTTAGGTTCAGATTTATACTGGCAGAGTACAGCGCTCTACTTTCACCCTTCACATTCTGAGTAAAATTAGGACATCCCTCCTGGCATGTACCTGCATCTTCAGGAGCTGCAGGAGCTACAGTCTGATTGCTACCTTAGATGTTATCTTTGTAGTTTGGTTACCTGGGGATAGGGAGTGAATAAAGATTAAACATTCAGCTCATAAACTTTTGAGGCTGTACTTAAGCTAAAATTCTTCTTTGTAACATCCAATTGATTTTCTATATCTGTGTCAAACACAGCTGATCTGTAACGGAAGGCTTGAGTGTTGTTTTTCCTAATATTTTCAATATCCTTCATGCTTTCATGATTAGAATTTGCCTTCTCCGATTGGTCTGGCACTCCAAACCCTTTTTTTCCCCTAGATGTTCTGAGTCTACGTTATTGCACATAGACAGAGTTTGGTGTGATTATACTAAATGTTGTATGAAATGTATCTTCTACTAAAGTTTACTTCCAAATTGTTTTTATGCTGATTCTATGGCAGTGAGATCTGTTGATTTCACCTTCTTGCTCTGTGTGGGCTGTGAAAAGAAATGTAATCATTCCTTTCACTAGTAACTTTCCAAGAGGATTTTGGTAGGAAAGCTGTTGCACACCTACACACTTTCCATGTGAGAAAAAATCACAGCTGTCCTGCTTGTGGGGCTGCTGCAGCCAGCCCACCAGGGAACGCACAAACCATGCAAATGGCCTTCCAGGATCACATCTCTCTGTGTTCTCAGGAACACCAGGAAAATGTGCACTATGGCTTCATTATGTTTGTATAACCCATTACTTGGCAACATGTAAAGGTGGCTTTCCTCTTATTTCAAGTCCCAGTTGTGTGCTGATGTGGGAAGCTTTGCCACAGTCCTTGTCTTCTGTGAGTAATTTTGGGGTGTTTGCATTTGTCCAAGCCACTCTTTTGTTTTACATGGATCTTCACTGGTTTTAAGGAAGCGTAGGAAAGAATTGTACGTGCAGACAAGAACAGCTGTGGTGAACAGACCACATTTTATGGGTACACACTATGGGTGAGTACAAAAGACATACCTGGTCAAGATGGTCTCTATCCATTCAGGGTCAGACCCAGGTGGCTTTGAGTCTGCAACCTGTCCACTGTTGAGGAACACATTTTGTACAGGTGGCTCAGTGAGCAGCTGCAGGTTGTTCCTAGGTGGGCAGAGCAGCTGGAGCCCCAGGTAGGGGCTGTGACCTTGCACCAACCCTTTGACAACAAAGGTCACAGGGAACTGTGGCAGGAAAGTTTCCTCAAAGCCATTAACCAATTTATTGGCCAACATATAAACCCATAGGGAGTGGTAAAATGGGGCTTCCTTAGGTGAGACTTGTCCCAACTTTTTTCAGGCCTTTGATTTTTAATATGCAGCTTTTTCTCACCTAGAGATGGATTTTTCTTTCATGAAGTTGGTTGGTCTCCTTTTGAACTTAGGTCAGCCTTTAGTACCTACTGGCATCTTCTGCAGGTAATTCCATGTCATATTCTCCGACTGATATTTCACCTGGCTCTTGGTAGTTTGAGTGTCAGTTCAGTAGTCCTTGTTTGTGAGCTGTCACTCAAACTAGCTGTGATTTTGGAGATTTGCTGTCTCACATGGCAATAATTCCCCAGGTTCCTGCACAGAAAAGCTGTATGGGCAGTCTCTTAAGGCTGAGGATGAACACAGTGACTAAGAGGGAACATGCAGTGTTGGAAAAGTCCAGTCAGCTGGGTGGATTTGTAGGACCAGCCTTTAAATACACTTCTGGTTCCTGGACTCATTGCAAGCTTATGGTTTTACTCTGTAATCAGCATTTCTGTTTGTTTTTTTTCCTACGGGGTTTTTTTCCTAAGAATATGAACACATCTCTATTTCCTGCTCTCCAAATGTGATAATGATTTAACTTTCAATGTAAACATGGCACTTTTATGAAAATCCCTGCAAATTTGTAGCTTTTTAGTCTTATAATTTCACCATAAAATCATCCATAGTATTTCATGTTGGCTTGACAGAACTTGGAAAGCATGACCCAGCCCTTCTGCTTTCTGATGGCTGATAACAAAAGGCCTGATTTAAACTCACTGAAATGAACATGTTTCCTTTTGATCCAATGCATGGTTCCTGACTTCTCACATAACCTCTTTACCAAGAGACAATTCCCGTCCCCATGAATCGGAGAGTGACATTATTCACAGAAATTTCCCACTTACCAAAGAGAAGGGAGGAAAGAGCTGGGCCAGCAATAAGTTTCTTTGAACTACTTGGAGAATTAATCTCTTGAAAGTTCTTGTAACCTCTTATTATGACCAACATCATGAAATACATATTATTTGGTGAAGGCAGAAGTACCTCTGTTCTCAAATATCAAGTCACCTGATACAGTACTATTGCAATATTGAGTCTCTTATTTTAGACTCAATAGTACCCAAAAAATCAATGTGGGGTTTTCTTTCATGGCCAATGGTCTTGTAATGTATGGTTTTTTACTAAAAATCCTAATAGCTACTCAGCTGTGGAACTCCCTTTTGGAGCTGACAACTTTTAACCAAACAGGCCACTTGAGAAAATCACCAGAGGTCAAAGCATCACAGTGAGCTGCTTTCAGAAGTGCAGTGATCTGACCAAGGCCACTGACATCAAAGGAAACTTCCTGCTGCTCTGATCTTTCTAATAGGCTGTGTAAATATCACCCCTCACAGGAGAGTAATTTCTTAATGCTGTTTCAAATGTCTGATATCTCTCAGTTCCCTGAGATAGTTGCAGCTGTCAGGAGGCTGCACTTGATTTCTTAATTTCTCTTCAATGATTTTGTGCTACTATTTACCAACTGCATATGCCCTGGGTTTAATTTGAACATCTCTAAAACAAGATATTAATAAAGTTAGAAACTTTTCTGTTTTTCCAAAGCACCACAGAGAGGAATTAAGCTAGGAAAAATACCTGATGGAAGGTCAGATAATTTTTCATTTTCTTCATTGAGGATTTGCTTTAATTTCCAGTTCCAGCCTCCTCTTCCTCTGGAGCTGCACATGCTTGTATTTTCTGCCAAGGTTTTGGAGCTCTTTGTGTATGGTCAATCCTTTTCACATTAGGCTTTATGTGTATGCCCAGACTTTCAGCAATTGGATTCACTAACAAAAGTTTGTCATTTAATTTTAGGTTTCTGTCTTCTAAACAGCAACCAAGGTTTTCTTTGGTTTTGTAAGTTGAATGGCTATTCATCCATTTTGCTCAGTTTGATCTGAACAGAGCCTTTAGACAGATTGGTGCACTTTGAGTACTTCAAACTGAGGTGAGCTTCTGAAATCTTCCAGGTCAGAGAGCCTTTGACAGAGCATTGTCCGTCAAGAGTGTATTTCCGAGGCGTAACTCAAGCATTATTTTCAAGCCTGCAGTAGTTCTAGCAGGTGGGAACCTGATGCTGACTTGTGATACTACTTTAAACTGAAAGTTGACATGTAAGACTTGGAAAAGATATCTTTTCCAAGAGGGGGGATTTTTGTAGGATTAACAATCCAACGCAGCCCAAGCTCCCTGTGCAACTTTGTCTCTTCTGTCTCTCTCAGCTTTACAGGCTGGGCTGCTTCTCAGTGTTTAACACCCTTCTAACCCAACTGGGTAGTTAATTTATGCTGTAATTGATGTGCTGCTGCCTAAATGAGAGTGAGTGGGAGGACTGGTTCATCCTGAAGAAAGCCAGCCTTTCTTCTGTCACAGTTGGCTGCTGCGCCTAGAGCTTTTTTTCCTTTTTCGCTAGGGTTCTTAAACAAACAAAATGATAGTTCCCAGATTTCTGGACTCTGTGACAGGAGTCACTGTGAGCCGTAGATTCAAGGCTGAGCAATGAGTGTTAAACACTGTTGGTTTGTTAAAACTTCCTTTGTAATAATATAAAAGGCAAGGAAGGGTAGTTGGTCTGTTTTCTCAAGGTGTTGCCTGACTGTGTTTTCCTTTTCACAGAAGCCCTCAAGAGAGATCATCTCCTTTGGACACCTGCACTCAAAAAGAGGGATAACTGTGATGGAAAGTTGTGTAAGAACGGGACTGTTAAGGTTGGAAAAGACCTCTAAACTCATAGAGTCCAACATCAACCTACCACCACTGTGTACACCTCTAAACCACGTCCTCAAGTGACACATCTGAGGCTGTAAATGGGATGGAAAAACACTTGCATTTTAAGTGCTGAAAGGGCAAAACACATAATTTGTCATCAGTAGGTGACACGTGGATTCTTAGCCAGCCAGAAAAAATGGAGATTTTGTAAGAGGAGAAAAAAGTCGGCATTACTTGATTTTGGCTGTTTTCAACCATTTTCCAGATTCACATGGAATGTCTTTCTCTGGTCATTCAAATCACACCACATAGAATGGAAAAGCCACCTGTTGAATAGATGTCAGCAATCGGAAGGTGAACTCTCACCTTGTTAGCTCAGGTCAAAGATGAAGCTTGTTTGGTACCATTTTAACCTGGCTATTGAGCTCCAGCATTCACAAATATCCCAAAAGATAGGGACAGGAGCCTGGCTATTGGTGAAAGTTACTGCATAGAGCTATTTGTGTTATCTTTGTTCTGTGGCATTGCTCTCACGGGGCAAAAATGCATGGAACCATGACAACATGCTGAAAAGCAGTATATACATAAAATAACACATTAAAACCAGAAACTGCATAGAACATGTCAATTCTGTCCTGAATCTCAGCCCAAAATGTAGTCATTGATGAGTACAGTCAGTCTATCCTACTACATCTGCAATGATTATCCAGAGCAGCTCAGCTGAGGCACACTGTGGGGTTATACACACCACACACAGGGAACGGTGTGAGAGAAAAAGAAAAGAAAGAGAGAACATGAGCTTAGCAGAGACAAAACGGCAGTGCCTGACTCTGGTGCAGAAACCAAGGCTGATCTTTGCCAGCTGAAAACCTTGGTGGATTTTCCAGATGATGAAATCCACCTAATAGATCATTCAGTTTCTTAACAGGAGGAATGTTTTGATAGAAATTACAAGAAAGAAAAAAAATCCTTTCTTCCTAAATCAGCCAGCATTAGTGTCTCTTATGAAAAGTATTGCTGGCATGAAAGATAGAAAGTTCCTGTGCTAATGAGGATACAAAAATAGAGTTTAGCTCGGGGCTAAATCCTGAAAGCTGGCATGCATTTGAGTCTTGTGCTAAATTCAACAGAAGGTGCTCAGCAGGTCTTAGTATCTGGCCTTTACTGAACAGCAGGAGCCTGGCCTGACTGACATAAGGTGGGCTTAGTGTGCTCTAAAGGGCTTTGTTCTCCTCTTGATGGGTTTGTAAAGCTTTGGCATTGGTCACTCACAGCACAGTTCAGAGATCACTCCTGTAAACAGCCTAGGGAAGCTCTGTAGGTGTTGAAAGATAATGATTTGGCAGTAGAGAAAAGGAACTTCTCTGCAGCCACTGCCCCAGAAAAGTATTGATTGATGCTTTCTTCATAATTAAAGAGTGAGCTGCTTTGGGTAGTACACATTCAGGCACTGTTTTTACCCAGCCCTCATCTACGTGTGTCAGTTCTGATTCCGTACTGGGACTACAAAGCAGTGCCTTCATGAATCCATGTATGCTCCAAAACAGCAAAACTCAGCCTCTTGGGACAGATGATGACAGATGACGAGAACTCGTCAGTGTCCTTTGAAGTCAGTGTGGTAGTTGTGTGCTGCCCTGTCTGAGCATTTGGCCTAATGAAACTGAATTTAATAATGGGATCTATCCTTGCACTGAGACCCCTGAAGAGCTTGCAGGCTAACCTGGCCAACAGCTTCAGGAGCTCTCCTTTTATTTGTTAAGTTCTTTTTCATATACACTGCTCTGACATTAAGCACAGCTCCTGGGAGAACAGCCACAGACCATGAATGTTAGTTATAACACTGAAGACATAATTTTGTATCAGAAAAATGTACACTGAGAGGATACAAGTTTTCTCTATTCACACATCTGCTTTTCGGATTTCTTTTTGTATTCCCCATATTAGTTAGAATTAGCATCAAGTTATAGCACTGGTAGTTGTAGTTCACTTTGGGGGAAAGAATATTGACTAGATGCAGATGAAGTTAACTTTTTCTAGTATCTCTTACATCTAGGCATAAAATGTATATGAAATATTATTACTTCTTCTGACTGTTCTTCAATATTTCTGAAAGATTTTGCCCTGATTACTCAATTAAATAAGTTTCCCTAATGTTTTTTGGGTTGTCCCATTGTTTAGGTTGATTTCTTTTAGGATTTCAGGCTGGTGTCTATAATAAGGAAAAGGTTTTCAAAAACTTGCTGCGCTTGGGCTGTAACTATCATGGAAACTTGAACATGTATTATGTACCAGCAGTATTGGTGATTACCTTTCAGTCTGTTTTTCTAGGGAAACGAGACTTTTTCTTTCTTTTTTCATGTTTAATATATGTTTGTGATTCTTCTCCCCCACCCTATTGTCACTGTTGACCTACAAATTCGTACAACAGAAGGCTGAAGGAAATTCATCTTCTCCATATGAGTAAGGCAGCTGAAGAGACAAGAATCAATCCTCAAGGAGAGGTGGACATGAGATGTCCTCTTACTAGACATCAAAGTTTCCCCTTGGGAGCACAGCCTTTCAGAATGAATTCACAGAAGATTACTTGTTCTTTGCTTAGGGAGTTGTTTAACATTCTTACACGTGCGGCAAATTCTCTCAAGGGATGGTTTGTTTTTGCAAAGCCGTAGCTGAGAAAATCATTCAGTTCTGAGTTCCTATTTGGTTTTGTGTTTTCTACATGCAAGAGAGAGGGGTTTAGCTTCTGATTATGCCACAAGCTCATTCTGGACCTTGAGCAAGTCCCAATGCCTCTGTGACTTGAGACACTATCTCATCAAAGCTAGAGATAAAGTTGTGCTCTTATATATTTTCCTTCCTTAGAACTTAGTTTTCTCTTAAATTTTGTTGCAGGCCTTGCAACAGTGGTGTCTGTGTTTTAATGCAGCAGTTTGAAAATTAGCACATCGTAACTACAGAAGTGTCAGATGAATTGAAATGCTTGTCTTTCAGCAGATGCAGGCCATTAACCAGTTCTGGGATTCAAGGTGGCTTTCAAGTGACTCTGGGCTGTCATTTGCGTGTTGGGATAATTTGTTCAGTGGTGTGACACAGACTTGAGTAAACAGTGAGACACAGTGCAGATGCCTGTGTGGTGAAGGGTAGAGCAAGAAAAAAATGGTAGTGCTCAGCCAGAGTGTTGTGAGGATGGAGAGAGGATCCTCAGAAAGCTCCCATGGCCGTGTTATGGCCATTTACCACGCTGTTTTCTGAATGAAGTTATGCTAATAATGGCATATGACTGGCAGAGCCCTGTTTGCACTGCATAGAGAGACACAAGAGGGGAGTGTCAGGAGACACTTTTGAAGATCAGCTTAATTGTCTCTGGTCTTCCTTTATAAACAAAAATACTGTTTTCTTAGGGAAACCAGTTTCTGCACAGCTGCGGTTGCTTGCCATGCTAGGCAGAGTTATTAAAGGGATTGAAACTCCTCAATTCTCCTCTTATAATATCAAGTTCATAAGTGATAGCACAGTAGAAACCTTGGGTAGACTCTGTTGCCTTATCCTGTTTCAAGAAAAATATCAAGGGATCCAAAATGGTGACAGTGCAAATCAAGGCCTCCTCTTTTTGTTTTAAATTTGAAGAATTAGCTAAATTTTGCTCATTCGTTTGAATTACATGTAGTATCTAGAAGGACAGGCTCCAGTGCAAAGTCAAGTGACAGCTCTGCCCTAGAGACAGGAAAGAAGAGCCCCAGCTGCAATGCAATGTCAGCTCACTGCCTGCCCAAACAGAATAACACCTGCACCACAAAAGAAGCTGAAAATAAAATCAGTCCTTTACCATGATTAAAAAGCTAGGTCTTGTTTAAAGGGATCAGGGGGAAAAAAAAGGAAAGAGGAAGCTGAAGCAATGACAGCAGGAGAAGGAAGTGAAGAGACCAAAGGGGTTTTTTTGTGTTAAACATGTACTTAACAGCTGTGGACCTCAGTAGGTTTCCATAAGAAATTGTGGGGGTGGACTGAATGGAATTTACTTCTAACAGTCCCAAACACTACTGTGATCACAGGGATATTATTAACATCTTTTGAACTGTTTGTTGTTGTAAGGGAACAGAGTTCTCAGAAGTTTTCTCTGCAAGGGCTAGGAAAAACCAGAGGAATTGCTAAATACAGCAAAAGAAACATTGAAGCAGCTATAAAACAGCAGAAAAACCTATACAGGAAGTTTGAGCAGTGTATTTATAGGAGACTACAGTGCTAGTTTAAGGGTTTTAAGACACCAGGATTAAAATAGTCTTTTATTAAAGATGGTGGTTTTAAGCAAGGAGGTATCACATCCTGCAGAGACTGGAATCATCCCATGAACAAGTTCTTGGAATGTGCACAGGTGGGAGAGGCCATATGAACAGCCACATGGTGCAAGGGTCCCAGCCCAAAAATCCTGGTGGCTCCATGTGACAGTGGAAAGAATAGCATGTCTGCTGGCAGCTGAGTCAGTGCTGTGCTACCCTCTGACTTCCCTTGCCTATGGATTCCTTCTTTTCTTCTCCCTTCCATCTGCCTTGTAGAGTCATTAGCTCTATCAGAGGGAAAGATGGGGGCATTTCTTCATGGCCCATCAGGCTAAACATTGGCACACACAGTTATTGACTGCCCCTTTTGCCTTTCTTTTTATCATTTCTTGTCCTGATAGGCAAAAGGAGTTCTCAGCATGCTGGGCCCATTTCTTTGTGAGTAAATTCCCTCACAGAAGATTTTATGGCAGCTTGCTAGTCACCTTGCCAACCTTACCTTTCTGTTCCAGCCCTGTGGCAAGGTTGCTTTGTGTCAGCAAGGAGAGCCTGCCTGGATTCCCTACCCTCTGTGACTGACTTGGTGTGTTTTTTCAGCAGCTCTCTGACACAGAAAAAAAATCTGTTTGTGTATCTTAGATGGTTCCTCCCTGTGAAACAACAGAAGATGGTGCTAAGAAAAGAACTAAGCTATCAGCTTGAGATGCATTAGATTTACACAAAAAATGTTTTTCACCAAGTATTTTAGGCCATGTGGTTATTTTAAAAAATCCAAATAAAGTCATGGATTTAGACCCAGACTCAAGCTAGTGTTGGTAGTTTGCACTTGATCTTCTGGTTTTTAAAATATGTAAACAGCCTGAGATTTGAGTGAGTGTCCCAGTCTTTGCAAATATTACAATAATGCAGAGAAATTATGTGTGGGTTCCCTTAAAAGACTTTTGAAATAAGACCCAAACCTCCAGAATAATCAGTTAAAGCTTTGAGACCCAGCTTGATTGGAGAGTTGTTTTGTGCTTGATTGTGGTACAAGGTGTTATTTATGTGACAACAGAATCGTTCAAAGGGAAGGCAACATCCCTGATCACTGGACCTTACTGTTTCAGTGTCTAAGTAGAAAGTTTAAGGAAATCTTATGGTCTTCACTGTGGTTCAGGGCTAGGAGTTTAAACTCAGCTGAGTTTTGTTTAGTCATTGATTTTTGTACTTACTCTGCTTAGCTTGGATGTCAGCAAAAAAGCTTCACTCTGAAGTAAAGAGCCCTTTTGACTCATGAATATTTTACCTGCTACCAACTTGAAAGCCTGACACGAATTTCCAATCAGTCTTGCCAAGCTAAAATCTTAACCATATAAAAGTGTATTGTGCTTGGTGACCAACTTCTGGCAAGTCTCTTCCCTTAGGAGAACGTGTCATATTCCTTAAAACATCCGGCACATGGCTTTTCATTAGCCACCACAGCCTATAGACTTGACTTTGTTTCTTCATAAACATGATTATTTTAAAATAACAAGTGCACGTGGGTGTCCCTGCAGTGTGAGTGCAGAGCAGCCCTTCTGTGCTTTCTGGCAGTGCTTGTGGCCATGCTTACAGGAGGCTGCAACAAACAGGGCAATGACACCGTGATGCATCTGGCCCAGAGCAACCCCTTGGCACTCTGAGGCTGCATGAACCAGTTTGTGGGTTGAAGACAGTGATGGACTGGTGTTTTTTTCAAGGAATGTCTGCTGTGGGATAAGCAGGCTGAGGCTTGGGATATGGGAAATCAGCCTGAGCAGATAGCCCTCACTTAGAATGTCTCAAATTCCTTTGCCTCAAAATCAGTCATACTTTGCACTGAGGCTTAAGATTGTTAACTCTGAAGCTCTTGTACATTCAGCTGCCTTCAGATGCCCTTTGTCTTAAGTGTTTCATCTTTATTTTAGGTGTTACGTTCATTCTGCAAGATAATCACCCCATTTTTACATGTACATTCAGCACCATGATTTTAGCTTCTGCAGACAATTCTCTCTCTAGGTGTCATCTCCTACCGTCCAATTTGAAGAAACAATTATTTCATTCAGTGGGAGCCTTGATATGGATTAAAAATTATACCCACCCCCCCAAAATGCAATTGGAAATGTAATCTAGTCTCAAGCAGTGATGTGAGTCCAAAGTTATTGTCTTGTTTTCTGCTTCATATTTCACTTCATGGAGAGAATTTCAGAGCATGTGTCAAGCATCAAGATGCTTATAGAATGGAAATATTACAATCCTCTGCAGGTAAGAATATGCATTCCAACTAAACATGTGGTTACAATAATTGCACATGGATGATACAAGCTGGAGTAAAGTGACCAAAAAAAAAAAAAACAAAAAACAAAAAACAAAAAAAAAAAACAAAAAAAAAAAACAAAAAAAAAAAAAACTGACTTCATAGTGGTCCTAAGACTTTATGGTTTTCCAGACTATCTACTGAGAGCTAGTTGTGCTCAACATATTGAGGGGAAATAAAGCAGAACATTTTTAATTACATTCTTACTTGACACATTCATATCAGAAACAATTAGTTTCATGACAATGCTTCATGATTTTTAATCCAGACCACAGTGGCTTTGTGGCATCTTTCCAGAAACAGTTTAAGACGTGAATTTTCTTTAGATTTCTGATAAGATGGTGCCATTGCTCCTGTTGTGTTGTTTCTTCATGTGAATACCTTTAGCCTCTTGCCTTTCTAGACTTCTTGCAAGCTGCTATAACTGTTAGCTATAGTAATTTCTTGTTGCTGCTTGCTAAAATGCCCAGAAAGCCTTGGGCAAGGCTGAGGCTTTCCTGTTTTAAGGAGTAGCTTTGAATTTTTGTTTGTGTGCCCAGTTTCACCCTCTCAGAATCTGTTTAATCAACAGATAGAGGATTTCTTTTTTCCCTGAATGTAAACAGTTTGAACCAAATAAATAAACTCTTAAATGAGCATTTTAGTTAGTTTTAATATACCCAAGAACTTCAAGTATATTTTGTTTAAAACAAACATGCTGCAATGGATCATCCTATAAAAAGATGTTTCTCAATGAAAATCACAGGAGTTTGTTTATCCTTCTTCTCCTCCCAGAGCCACCCCCAAGGTTCTGTTTTTCCAGTATTCACCCTGATTGCAAGAAATAGGGCTCTGCAAAATACACACAAGAAATAAAGTACCCAGTACATCTACCTTTCTTCTTCTTCTTCTGTGATGGGATGGACACAGCAAGAGAGACCTTTTCTCTTTCAAAGGTTAATTAAACACTAATTCACATCTTTGTTTTAGGCCCTCATTCAAGGAAAGTTTAGCTGCTTTGGGGAGACAAATAAGAAAAAAATAAGCTAGCACAAACCAAAGTGTGATCTTTCAGGGTATCATTGCTATTTCAGGATGGGCTTAGGTAGTTTGTGAGAAAGATGGAGCTTTTCAGCATTAGGTCAGTACTGTGGACCCTCCAAGGTCCCGGGGGGTCTAAAGCTGTAAACCCATTCTAATCTCACTAGGTTTTCACCAGTCTAACTAGGTGTTTATCACCTATTTAGATCCAAAGCAGAATGCTTTGCTGGGACTATTCATAGATTAATTGATTAATTGTTGATTAATTGATTTGTTTTATTTTAAACTGCCACAATTTCTCTCTTTGAGCAAGTATCTGACCAAGGATATAAATATTAGTTCTGAGAATTCTGAAATCCCAGCAAAGGCTCAAACCCAGAACAGCTTCTAATTTTTCTGCAACCCTGTCAAGACTTGTGTTTTCCTCCAGATCTGTGTGATTAATGCTTGAAGAGCTGATTTTTAATGTGTAATGGCAAAGCTGCTTTTGCACTGTTTTTTGCACTCTCTGCAGTGAGTGCCTGCACACTGCAGTGTTTACTTAGAGCGGTGGTGAAAAGCAGATCATCTGGAGTTGATATAAACTGAACCATTCTGGGAGCACAAAATGTGTGAGCAGCCTCTTCTGCAAGGAAATAATTCTCCCCATCTGTGGTTTTGTTTACAAGAGGATTCTAAATATACTCTCATCTCCTGTTGATGATTAGGAATAAGCCTCTTCCTGCGTTATGGGGTTAGAAGTCTGTTTCTACAGAGTACAGTGGGAGCAGTGTCACTGTCAGACTTGGGTTACCCATTTAATAATGATGCTATCACTGAAGTCCTAAGAGGAAGAGTTGCTGTAAATGAGGTTTCCCCCTTCTGAGGTAGGATATAATGTGGCTGCTGTGAGGGAACAGGGGACACAACTGCTAGGGATCTGAGTTATCCCAAACCCTCTGTGCTTACTCTGACACAGCTTCAGCCGCATTACCCTGAGAGAAATTATTTAATCTTTTTCCATGTCTTTCTGTTAGATTTCATTCAAGTTGATTTCTAGAAGTTTGGAGGAAAGGTCAGCAAACCCCATATTTCTCCAGTGCCAGGATCTCTCTCAGCATATAAAATATGCAGATCTTATTCTATTACTTACATCTCTTTTAGGATGCAATGATCAGAGGGTTCTGTGTCAGCTCAATGCATTTGAAATGTATATTGTGCATTTCTTTAGTGGGTTATGTCCAACAGTAGGAAATGCACAGAAGATGAGACTTAGGTCACAGCATCACAGATGGTAAAATTGCAAAGGGACTCTGGAAGACATCTAATCCAATGTCCCTGCTCAAGCAGGGTCCCCTAGAGCATGTGACTTGGGATTGTGTCCAGAAGGGTTTTGAATATTTTCAGGGAAGAAGACTCCACAGCCTCTCTGGGCAGAGACTAGGAAATGTCTGGTTCAGTGCTTAGCCACCCTCACAGCAAAGAAGTTCTTCCTGATAGTCAGGTCTACCTTCTGAAGCACAAGATGGAGAAAAGAAATGTGATAGAGACTAGAAATAATTTTTTTTTAGAAACTCCCATTCCAGTGCTGCAACTCAGGCAGGGGAAGGCACAAGTATTTGAGGAGAAAATGACAAACAAGAAGGAAGAAGGAGGGTTTCCTCTATGCAAAGTATTTCAAAGTACGTTTCATGCTCTCCTTGCCCAGGTATCAACAGCTATACCAGAAGATTCTGAGTAGAAAATCAGGATTTTCTGGGTAGGACAAATATTGCATGTGGCAGTAGAATTTGAGAAGCTATTTTGTACTACTTTCAAGTGGTTTTAATCATCAAGTTTTGTCACTTACCACTTTTCTGTTCTACCATTTGGAGTGGAAGAAAAGAGGTTTATGTTATCTTAGTGCAAGATAACTCAGTGCCAAACCCTATCAAAAACAGCATATTGGGTTAGCGTACTGAAAGAGAAAATACTTTCCAAATATCAGATGAAAAGGAGCAAGCTGGATCTGAAGATTCTTTAATGAGGGAAAGAGAAAAAAACTAGTGGCATCAAAACAGAGAATTTTGGCTTACATAAGTTTATTTTGGTATGATGGACCAAATTAAAGGAGACACAGATGATAAAGAAGCAGCGATTAGAATGGATTGAATAAAATCCAATGGAGATATTTTCAAATTACAGAACAAATTTTTCATGCATGGGAAAAAGAGAAATTACTTCGGCCAAACAGAAGTATGTTCAGTTTTCAAATGCCATGGTTTGTCTTTGTTTCTGATATATTTCTTTACATATTGTATTTCAAAGGATTTTATTAAGTAATAGGTGAAGTGTTGTATAGATTATTTTCTCCTGTGTTTACAAAGGGACAGATGTGTTCATCTGCTATTATTTATTTATATTTACTGAGTTACACTGAAGGTTTTGAACCAAAATGCAATTAAAGCTGCAGAAGAAGCTGAGCTGGCTGTTTGTATGGTAGCCAGAAGACATTTTTGTCCTGGTTGATTTTTTTTTTTCCTTTTAGTTTTGAATTGTAGCAAGTTTTCTTTTTTAGGGTGTTATGTAAGCTGAATGTGTCACTTTGTCTGTTTTCCAGTCTGCATGCAGTGCAACTCATTTTTAGGACTCTTCTCAGACATAAATATCCAAGTGCTGGTTAAGCCTTGCAGTAGTTTTATAGGGTGGACGCCACTTGTCCAAATCAGTGTCTTCAATAAGGTGAAAATTCTTTCTTTGTCTGTTTTGGTTCTGGATTTTAAAATACATGTCTGCTCCCAGGATGCTTTCCCAGATCCCTCATGTTGCAAAAGTAAACACAGGTTCTCCATCATGTGTGTTTAATGCTGTGGAAGTGCACAAGTGCCTCACAGACAACCCCCATTGGACACTGCCCATTTAGGGCACTAAATCAGTAACCACACAATCACTGCTTGATTGTCAGGGACTGCAAAGGCAGTTTGTTTATTATCAAGCAATTAACACTCAGCTTTTATGTTAGAGGGTTAATGCTTTCAATTCCTCTGAACTGATGTGGAACACAAATTGATCAGGTGAACGGATTAAGTGAATGTAACTCGCTAGTTTGTGTGTGACCTTTAGAGAAAATATCACAGCTTTTGGTTCTAAGGGCATGAGGGAATTCTACCTCTGTCCTGAGAATTTAATAGCATACATCCTAAAAGGATGTAATAATCTGTGATACAGGAGGGTACTAGCATAGCCTAATGGTGGGCATTCAGATTTTCTACCTTAGCAAGAAAGGTGTGAATTATTTTGTTGTGCCACTACAGCAATAGCAGGGCAAAAGTGAACTTGAGTCTCATCTCAGCCAGCATTTCTCTTGCTGACCATTTATCCTCCTGTAGAAGTAACTGCTCCATCATTTCACAACCCAAGCAGAGGGAGACAAGCAGGCTCCTCTGTGCTACTCAGCCAAGAACAGCCTGACCTTGAGAGGCTGATGAAGTCAAATATCACTGCAGTGTCAAAGCTAACATGTCATTTGACCTTGAATGTCAACTTGATGCAAAAGAAATGTGACTGGAGTGACCCTGGAGCAGTAGTTGGCTGTCACTGATGCAAATGTGCTGGTCCCCTTGAGAGCTGCAGCCTGAAAGAACTGCTAATTTAGAGAATATTATGGGAAGTTCTCATAGGCTACAACTGAAGCCTTGCCCAACTGTGGTTAAAAAAAAACAAATGATCAGAAAAACTCCCGTGTTCCTCATATGATTGCTGAGATGAACTGGTGAATAGAAACGCCATTCAGCAGGAAAATAAAAGCACATGGAGAGCTATCTACCCTTTGTTTTTCCATAAAAAGGGCATGTGCATGCAGCAGAAAATCACCTACACAACTAAAGAGTGAGAATAAATTTGTCTCCATCCACTGGAAAATGAAATAATGGGGGAAAATTGTAGAGAAAACTATGTCATACTAGGGACTGAGAGAGAAAAATGCCCAGTTACACAAACAGGGTGGCTTTCTTCTTGCCACTCAGACTTGGGGATTGTCCAGCCCCATTGTCCTGTAAGATCCATTGCTTCCCATGGCTCATTAATCTCAAAAGGAAACTGTTAGTTTTTAATAATTTTCAGAGGAAATTTCCTTTTCTCAGTCCTGTGTGGCTCCTGTCTGCCATTATCTTCAACAGCATCGGCCTTAGACCTTTCTAGAGATACTTTTTCTCTGTCTTCACTTCAGTGTCCTTTAGGCTTGGCGTGGGAGGTGGCATTGTTCAGAATTTCTGTTGTGAAGCATCTGGTACCAGGCACCCACACCATGCCCTTTAAAGACTAGAAGATGGTGTGCTTCAACAAAATATTATTTCTGGCACATGAGGCAAAGGATGACAAATCTGTGCATTATTCTTCCTGTTTTGTTGGTCAGGAGTTATGTCACTGGGGTTAAATTTGCTGAGAATTCACTGCAGGTGCCCTCATTTCATGAGCAGATTGGTGACTGCTGGTCCATCCTTCCTAACATCCCCTCAGATCCACCTTGGGGGGTGGGGGGAAATGCTGCCAAGATTATTAGACCTTTCCAAGAAGTCTCTTCATTTCAACTCACAGGCAGAACGCTCTGTCACTGTAGGCAGGGGGAACTAGAGTGACAGAATATCACAAGATTAGCTGTCTCAGAAAAAAATTAACCTGAAAAACAAAATGTGAAGAATACCATGTAAAGCTCTCAGGATGCAGCCCAAATGGGACTGTTAACACTAATTTCATTTTGACCCCAAATTTCTTTATTATGAATTTGCTCCAAGCAAGCAGCTTCAGTGAAGTTACTGCACCCATTTGGCTCCACTGAGATGAACTTTTTTTAAATTCTCAGTAGAAAAACTTCATGTTTCCTGGGAGCAAAATTATCTGTTGGTGGTGTTGTCTTTGAGTATTAACTGCTCCGTCCTCGTTATCATCTTGCTGTTCTATGCTAAATATAAAGTCTCAAATCAAAGGCATCTCCCCAGTGCCTTGATGGCAATACAGATTTCATTAATGGGGTGGTACCCAGCAGAAATGGAGCTGCTTCTGAAATAGACACAACAACTCCTGAGCAGCCACCTGGAAGAAGCCACATCAGCCCCACTGGCCCAAAGAGCTGGTCTTTCTTGTCCCAGGATTGTCCAAAGACTGGATTTGGCACAGCTGGCAAATCTTGCACTCTGATGGTGCTACTGGGAAAATGTCTTTAGCACTACTGATTGTAGATAATGGGCAACCCTTGTCCTTTTGAGCACTGACAAATATCAAAACACAGCCACAGTGTAGGAATAAAATCAGAAAAAAATAATTCTCACCTGATTAGGTAAGCTTTTGGTTTTGGTTGGGTGATTTTGTTTTTTGAGTTAAGGGCAGCACACCTACTCAGCTGATTGAGCTGGTGGGGTACAGTGAAGTTACAGCGTGTCTATTGGAGAAGAGTGAAATTTCTGTGTTTTCTTCTTATTTTCTCTTTTCTCTGTTTGTAGGTCTTTCTGCAGGTAGGATAATACTTTCATTTCTTCTGACAAAATCCCCCTCCCAAAATTTTAAAAGCTTATTACTCTGGTGTTTAGGGAATTTCCAAACAACCTGGTTTGGCTGATGGAAGTTAGCGGCAAAGCTCCACCCTGTTCTATACTGGAGAAAATATCCCCTTCTGAGCCACCCTGGGGATGTGCCTGGGTGGCCTGGCAGGGTCCTTCCAGCCCTGGAAGTGTCCTAGGCAACCCAGCTTGTGTTCAACCTTCTCATGGCACAGTGCAGTCTTCTATCACACTAATTTGAGACTAGATCCTACAGGGCGGTGATTTAGCCCTTCATAGCCTTGCAGGTGTTTCTGTGAGTTTATTAACCTGGCATGGAACCTCCTCATAAGAGCTGTCTTACAATAAACAAACAGCAAATTGACCAAGACTCTGAAGGAGTTTCCTGAATCCTTTGCTTGTTCATAAATGATGGTATTTAATGACACAGGTAGAAGAAGCTGCCAAGTCTCCTGAGTGCTTTAAAAAATTATTCAATGTCAGGACGTGCTTTTAACGCCTCAGATTTTGGTAATAGCATTTAAATTGACTTCTAGTATATGTCATTCTCTCTGAAAGGTCTCTGCAAGTTTTGACTTGAAGAGCTGAAGCCTAGTGTGTTGGTAAATAATTCCTTTGGGGATTAAAGGAGCATGGGGTCTTCCTGATAGTTTTTTTAATAATAGTTCCTGGTGCCTGCTGAGTGAAAAGTACCGTGTGCAGCAAGCAGCTCTGAATACTGGCATAGCTGGTGCCTGGTTTCTGTTCTTCCACACCATCAGACTGTTCCAGCCTCTTGTCAGTAAACTTAAGTGTACTGACTCTATCAGTGGGTTGTATTATTAGCCAAGGGTTACTCTTTGCCCTGGATACCCATAGAGCCAAGTAAATACAATGCAAAAGGAGGCATTGCCCAGAACTCCTAATGGAAGTGCATTTGCAGTGTGCTTTTTCACTGAACAAACCCTGTTGTAACAGGATTTTAGAGCACCTTCACTCAGCACACTGAAATTACCTAAGATGCACAAAGTGCAGTGGTGGCGTTTGAGGAGGAGATGAGTATTTGAGTATTTGCCAGTTTGTTCTACTACAGAAACAGGTCCCAGGGGACCTCTGGGTCTCAACCTGGATCTCTGTAAGAACTTGTGAGTGCCTCAAGGAGTGCATGGCATCTAAATTTTAAGGTGATCCCTGCTATGGATAGGGAAGTCACATGATGTTGAGGAAATATGTGAAATGCTGCAAACAGGCAGGGTCAGCCCAGCTTGTGCTGGAGCAGCAACCAAGGGGATGCTCAGTTCCTAAGGCAAATGCCATACAGCAGACTGTATGTTGTCAAAAAATTCCTTTGGGCCTCAGGATTTCAGCACATCCCTGAAGACTTGGTTGCCTGGCCTCTGTGGAAGCATTTTTCTTAGTGGTCTCCAGCAGTACTAGCTACCCACCAGGGCTGTGCTGTTGCCACGATGCCATGTCCAGCTATTCCTTAACTGTTCTGAAATGCAGCATTTCAGAAGCTTTCAGGCAGCCTAACACAGATTTAATTCAGAGCCTTACCCTTGGGTGTTGTTTTGATGTCAGCAGTAACTTTGCAATGATCTCAATTCAAACTGGCACAAACAAAACTCAAAACTCTTTTCTGCCTTTACTTCAGATCAGGAATATTGATTATGATAACATTGATTTGTTGAGTCCCTGTTTTCAATTTTAAACTTATATTTTCCAAAAACAAACACTCAATTGCAAAACAGACATCACTGGGGGTTTGTTTTTCACATTAAAATACCCAAACAAGACACACAAGCAAAAATATACAAACCCAAAACTATGTTCCTTCAACATAATCCCTCAGTGGAAGGGTTGATATTTGAGGTAGATCTGAGTTTTCATGTAAAATCTTGGAAAAAGAAGCGCAGAAAACCGAGTAGCAATAATTGCTACTTAGGAACACTTAAAGGGAAGTAGGAGCACAGTGTCAAATACTCCTGCTTCATTTCTCAGAGACTTTGTGGAGGTTTTATTTCTGAGTTTGCATCATGTGAATTCCCAGTAACTGGGCTTCATTTTGCAAAACCTTTCAAAACAAAGCTCAGCTTAAACTGCTTATTTTCATCCGTTTTGTGGTTTGATCATATGAAGTTAACATATTTCCCACGGTTTCTGGCCAAAAACATTAATCTAAGGTTCATCTGAAACTCAGTAAAAGTTCACATGTAATTTGGGTTAGATTTTGAGGTGATTTCATTGAATCTGTACTGAATTTTGAGGTTACAATAGAACTACAGTGTGTAGCAGAAAACACCTGGTTTTTTGTTAAGTTCTCTACTTCCTGCACATTTAATCTGACAATTTAACCGGAATTTTCTGCTTGGAAATAATAATGAAATACTATTGTGGTACCATCTCCTATCAACACTTGAGTAAAAAGAAGGAAAGGGGAAACCAAAATCTTGTTCCTCAAGTATTCCTTCTCTCTGAGTAGTGACAAAGGCCATCTCCACTCAATTTCTCTGCCTGATTCCATGGCTTTGGCTCTGGTGCTCATCCAATCCTTTAATGAGCTGATTCACCCTGCTTGGCTCTCTGTTTTATTTTTAAAAAAAACAAGAATGGACAGAGGTGTGCCAGAGAGCGAAAATGAGATAAACTTCTGGGTAAGTAAACATTGTCAGCCTGCACTTTTAACAGACTCAGTGTAAATGTCTTAATTGAATAAATGCTTTTAGCTGAAGGCTGTCTTTTGACTGAAAGCAAATGAAATTGGAACTTATTGCTTTGAGATGACAAAGGGTTTAAGAAGACTGACCCGCCTCTGGTGATCTCAGGATCTTGATTACCTCTAATTCAGAAATGCTTGCAATGGTCATGTTACTTTTAATTTCTAATCAGACCCCTATGACCAAAATGTGCCTTTAGTTCATTATCAGTTTGTGCCTTTAGTTCATTATCAGTTGCATGCTTCTGGTAACGAATTACTTCTGAAAAAAAAAAAAAAAAAGGAGAAAGGAAAAGTTTCTGGGATGATATCTACTGCTGAAAATTTCCTCTGTGTGCAAATAAACAGAATATATCTGTGATCTACCTCTTCATAACAGCTTTGCATCCTCAAAAATTACAGCTCTTCAATCTTAAGCCAGCACATGCAACAGAGTTGCCTGTAGAGACTTTTTGTCTGTATTACATCCTCAAAATAAATTGATGATATGAAAGGCTTCTCAAATCACAGTTTGTCCCAGTGGGAATAAACTTAGCAGTTCCTCATGACACAGCTTACGGTTTTGAGAGGAAAATCCCGGTCCTTTTGGAATTGTGTGCCATGCATGCAGTGAAAATTTAACAAAAGTGCTTTGATAAGACTGGTACGTTCATGGAAAGCAAATCTGTGCTTTGAACAAATTTTGTTCACTTCATCCTGTGCCAGTGCAGTCTGTGCTGCCAAAACCCATCTTCTGCCAGTGTAACTGTGCCTAAATAAAGGTTTCTCCCTGGCTGAGTGAGGATGTCAGCACAACACAGCCTTGGCAGTTTGGCTGTCCTGGCAGAGATGTGTACAACAGCCATCTGTACCAGGATGCTGGCCAGATATTAGGGAGATGGAAACAGCAGTTTGCAGCTCATGGGGGATCAAAGAGAACACGCTCAGAACAGTTCGTCCCCACATCCATGGCATTATTTGAAGTAGAACCTAATTCTTTAACTTTATACCCACACTTAGGTGGGCACCTTAAATCAGCATGGCTGTACACAATGCTGCCAAAAGGAATGTAGTTCTGGAGCTCCCAGGGGATCTGCCAGCTGAAGTGGCTTCAGGGCTGAGGAATACACCCCAGTGGGTCAGGGAGCAGCTGCAGTGGGAGCTGCAGGTTGATCCTGGGTAGGGGAAAGGCTGGAGCCCCAGGTGAGGGGCCGTGAGGTGGCACCAGCCCTTTCCACCACAGAGGGCACAGGGACCTGCAGCTCCAGCCAGGTGACCACTCAGGCCCAACAGGAGCCAAGGGTTCAGCAGGAAGACCCCAGACTATGGCACACTTAGACTGTAAGGGGACAAAAGCCCAAGGATTCCTTTTTTATTGTGTCCTTCCTCCTTCAGACATACCAGCAGGAGCTGTTTCTGTTCAGCTGTTACTGCAGCACGATTAAATAGTGTGAAGGATGCTGACATCTGGGACTCTGCTATGGGAAATCTGGGCTCCAGCCACTGAGGGAAAACTGTCTGACCACGTCATTGTGAGGTGTGTGGGGGGTCATGTGGGGCACCCATCGGGACACTGGAACCCCACTGCAGCAAAGGGGCTTCAGTCCCAACAGAGAGTGCCTGGGTGGTGGGAGCGTGACTGCCAGAGTGGTCAGACAGGAAACTTTCTTTAACATCAGGCTAGATTTTCATCTTCAGTTGTGACTTCAGTTAGTGAGATAAAAGGGTGAAATGGACTGGGAGATCAACACAGAAGTTTTCCTGTCAGTTCTTTTCCATGTGGAAGCTGTACTGGTATGACTGCAGGCCAAGGATGAGCTGGGAATGAGTGTTAGGGGAAACATTTCTTTACGCCCGTGCTTGCACTGAGAAAACTGACCACAGCAGCACAGGATGGGATATTTCAAGAATTTTGAGATGGGTTCTTTCTTTCTGTTCCATGTGGGCAAATGCAAGGCTGCTTGTTATACTGTTTACAGCATTTCTGTGCTGGCCTTGTCTGAATGAGCATAGATTTGTTGTCATGTGTGCAAGTGCATGATCAAGCAGCCATTGCAAATGTAATGCCAAATGTCAAGAAGATTTAATCATATGAGCTGAAACATCTCCCACTAATGATACAACCTAATCACAGGATGCTGTTTTGCATGCATCACTGTCAAATGCTTTAATAGTTTTAGTCAGAAGGTATTTCAGTGATTACAAGCTGCTTGTGATTAAAATTAGTACAATTTCACTAATGGAACAGGATTTGTATAGTTGCCCAAAGGCACATTTTGAAAAACAGAACTAAATTCCTTGTACAAATGATAAAACAAACCTAAGACAAAGTTTATTTGAAGGTTTATGTCAGCATTGGTCCTACTGACCCACATGTTTTCTCTGCCAGTTTGTTTGCTTCTCTTTTACATTGTCAAAGAAATTCCTTCCCTTTGAAATACAGACAAACTTCCAAACATAAAAATAGCATGTCTACCAAAAAGGAAAGAATAAATTTCATTGGTGAAAACAACCAAGGAATCATATGTAGCAGAAATGTGCATTTTTTTCCCACTCTATTAATAAGCATGCGTGTTTATGTTATTTTTTCTGGAAAAAGCAGAAAAACTTCAGTAGTTTTCCCCAACATCTATGCATGCTTCCTGAAAAATGGCAGATTAATAGGGTCTGGACTGATTCAAACTAAGGCCACAGAGTTTAAGGGGCAGTGTGATTCTGTGTTAACTCCTGCCTAGCTGACAATCTCCTGCCCAAATTCTGGTGGCTTTATTAGGCAGGAACCCCTGTCAGTCAGCAGCAGTGGATTCATTTTTGTAAGCCTTTCCCACCTGGTGTGAGGCAAGAATTCTTCATAAGAGCCTTGTCTGGTGTTTTCATTAGTGCCAACTTCTGCTCTTTTGCTCATCTGAGCACCGGAACAGTAGGACTGGGCAGGGCTACAGAGGGAATGTCTGTCCCCTGTGTCTGCTGAAGAGGTGACTGGGCAGCTGTCAAAGGATGAGTCTCCTAAAAAGCCTGGCAGAATGGAGGAGAAGAGCTGCTGCTGCTGCAGGAATGGGGACAGGGTACCCTGGGGCTGTGTCAGATGGAGCTGTTCACAGAGCACAGCTCTCAGAGCTCTGCCCGTGCCTGGATCTGGAGAAGGCTGGTCTGTAGGGCTTGCAAGATGAGCAAGACGAGAAGCCTATACATTTTCACTCAGGGCAGCTGAAGGCAAGAGCTTCTTTGTCAAATAACCGGGGACATAAGAGAGTGAAACAGATCTTGATCCTCTGAGATTCCATTTAAAAAGGCAAAGTGCACAGTTCCTGGCCACAGTTCTTTGCCTTGATGTTAAGGCAATGCAGGTTGTCTTGATTTCAAGTTGAATTTACATGTTGGTTTTGTTTTTCTGAAGCAGGAAGCACATTTAAGTCTCCAAACTATTAGCTAGAAAGCCTCAAAATCACAAAGATGACTAGATATTTCTTTTTAAGAATTATTAGTAAGTAAAAGAAATAAGACTTTTTTTTTTCCTGCAATCATGTTCCATCTTGGGAATCTTCCTTATTATTTTTGACTTCTTAAAGGTAGAAATGTTGTTTTAATTCTAGCTTTCCTGTATTTAGGACCATTTGGTCTGTTTTTTGCTCTCTTTCTCTAAAGCAGTTGGCATTGTTGTTTCACAAACAGTTTATCATAGGTTTCAACCCGTGATGCTTTTTCACTTACCAGAATCTGCTTTTCTTTTCAGTTTCATTTTAACTCACTGGGGATTTGTCAGAATAGAATCTTAGCTGCTTGCAAAATACTTAGGAAATCAGCTGAAAGACCTCTCTCCCAAAATCATTTTGAGGCGTGTAGTATTATGAGTTCTTTGATAGGAGATTCTGAGGTCCACACATGTTTTTGTGGCCAGGAGAAGGTGACTGGGAAGTTGAGATGCAGGGCAGGGGTGTAGGCAGTCATGTTTTGATTTATGAATAATCTTCTAAATACTTTGTATTTTTGGTAAATTGTATACATGGAGTAGCAATTAGAACTTTCCTACTGAATTTCACAAAATTCTGTGAATCTGGTCCAGTGACTGGGAAGTAAAATTAAGCTTATTTAGCTGCTGCAAATAACACTTGTATATTCACCTGTTGCATTAGCTATTTGAGGGTTTTGTGTTTGTTATGGTTTACTGTTTGGAGGTTTGTTGTTGGTTTGTATGTTTGTTTGTTTGGTTGGTTTGTTTTGACTATGAGTTCTCAAAAATCTTTCATTCAAGTTATACCAGACATAAAGTTCAGTGCTCAGATTATGATAGTTGAATGGGACATGTTTTGGGATAGACAGCATGCTCCAGAAGACCTTTCTGGTCCAATTGTGTATGAAATCCATGGCATCTTATTTGGTTAAAAGTTCTAAAAGTGCAAGTGCTACCATGACATTTTGCAATTGCACTTTTCTTAGAATAGCAGATGTCCTCAGCGTCCTGGGACCTGTATGCTTGCATGTGCTGTCCCCAATGGGATTGGAGCCTGGTGGATCAGGAGAAAAGGGATAATGCATCCTAATCCTCAAGCTTTGGGTTTAGAGCAGAAGGTAAAGCAACCTGGAGATTGCTCTTATTTAAGGCAGTGACTCTGTTGCAAGTAAATATTCTCAGTATACTCAGTATATCTCACACTTTATCCAGGGCAGTTGTTTAGCAGGGAAAAGGCCTCTAGAATGTTCTGCTGCTGATATGGGAGACATCTGCAGAAATTCAAGATGATGAGCAATGTATTGCAAAGATTGTTATCAGTGTGACCTAACCAGAGGGATTTTTTTAATACTTGATGACAGAATCCATAAGTCAATGAAGGGTTTTCTTCCCCTAGGAAGACACACAATTACTCCATATCATGGCAAGCAGCTCTTCAGTGGAATGAACACAGCAATCAAGATCCAACTATTCCAGCAGTAGTTCAAGAAACTTTAATTAGTATTTTGCCTAACATAGGGCAAAATCATACCCTTACTGTCGTACAAAATGAAAAATTAGTGCTGCTTGGGTGTTTAAAAAGTTGTTGTAATAAAAATACAGAACAAATCAGCAAAGAGAAGTTTAATGGTTGAAGCAATATGTCAGAAACCATTTAAATTTTGTCTTTGCTACATGACAGCATTGTCTATGACATGAGGGATATACAGTTTTAGAAATTTTTAACTGCTGGGCAGCCCATGGAAGTCTTCATTTCCAGCCACACAGAAACCTTCATTTCTTGTAATTTCTTGTATTGCTTCAGATTTCTTTAGGTAAAGCTGTTGTTATTGATATTAGCCAAAACCTTATTTTTGGCATTTCTATGTATCACAGTGCATGAAGTGATGGTGCTTAGCACCACATGAGCATAAAACAACAACAAAATTCTTGTATTATAAGGAACTTACCATCTGTGTCAATGAAGGGTAAACTGATATGCCCAGAAAAGGAAGTATCAGGATTTAGAGCAACCAATACCAGTCAGTGCCAGCTGAGAGAGTTTGGGCATGTTAGGGCACATCAGTGGCCTCTGTCCACTTCAGAATATCTTTTACTCATCACTACAAAGAAGAGTTTTGAGGTGGGTTTAAAGAAGGGTAATATCATAGTTTCAGAGGAGCTTTTTCCATGCCTGAATTAAAGTTCAGGAAAGAATCTGTCTCTGTGTTAATAAAGGCAGAAGGGAAGAGATGGAGGTGGGCTAGACACTGACCTGGAGAAACAGAATGGCACCAAGTCAGCTTTCTTCAATGAAAATTATTTTTGCCTATTTAGGAGGAAATAATTATAGTGGTTTATCATTATTCCTTTTCAAATTGTAAATCATTATATTTTCAGTACATAATAAAGAAATTCCTCTGCCTTACCTGCCTGAGGGAAAAAAATGATCCTGGGAATTTGTGGGAGTGTGACAGAGTCAATCTGCCAGGCTTCTCCATATTTATATTACAGCCATCCCACCATCAAAAAAACCTCCATAAGCCATAGGAAAATGCATTAGCAATATCAGCTGTGGCAATAAAAAAGGAGTGCCTCTCAGATTCCAGATTTGAGCAGCAGGACCTACTCATGATCAGTATTACTGAGCTAATTTTAGCTTTTGATCCTCCAAGGATTTTCCATACCTGGGGGTTTTTGTGCAAACACTCTTATTCCTAAATTCTGGTCTCCAAAATCTCCCAAGCATGTGGTCTGTTGTAAAGCTGCTTACTTTTTGTCCACAAGCAATATTGTGAAACAACTGGAGAACTCTGCAGGCTGTTTATCTCAGTGCTGCATTTCCCCCAAGCATGCATGAGCATGTGTATTCCAAAGATGTTGCTCTGAGCAATCTGAAGATTGCTTGATAGAGGCTCTTTATCTCTTGCATTACAGTTCTAGATGTTATCACACTCAAAACATATTTGAACTTTTTGGTAAACATTCAGCATCTCTGAAGCAAAAAAAAAACATATCATGGCCCTGTTCCACAAGAGCTAGCAACAGTGGATTTAGCTCCTTGGGGGCAAACTCATGTGGGAACACTGATGCCTTTGGAACACTCTCCTTCATTTCAGCCACGGAAAAGGGCCTACTAAATTCTATCCTTGGAGAGTATAATTAATAAAATCTTATAAAGAAATTCAGTAATAGATATTTCAATAGTCATGTGAAGAGCTGTAACTATGGTGGTACACTGAAAGGTAAAGTATTAAACTTTACCTATACTATTAAACCAGGTAGGTGACTTCTTTTTTCCATTTGAAAGTGTCAGAAATGTGAATAATTGACATCTCCAGTGACTTGATTCTTAAATGTTCTGCTCTGAGGTTTGCCCACCATCAGCATCAGGTTCAGTGGTTATGAAGTGAGGTGACTTACAAGACCTTAGCAAAATCTGAACCAGGCTTGACTGGAAGCAGAGAACATCACCCTTTTCCATGTGGCAGTCTTTTTCAGGGACACCCTTAGAACAGAATTTGTGAGTATCATCTACCCCCAGACTGATTGACTGATTGATTGATTGATCAACTTAATGATCAAAATAGCAATAAATGGCTTTCAATTAATACCATTCTAAATTTTATCTCTGCTGGTTTTCAGTGGCTGAACTGAAAGCAGACTTGAGTGATAGGAGTTCATTATGCTGTCTCTGTACCTACTTGCAGAAAAAGAAAGAGCAACATTTTTTCCTCTCCTGTGTTCAAGTTGTGACTCACAGTTCAGCAGCTAAGTGGGGCATACATTGCCTAGATCTAGGCTATGAAATTACTTGCAAGTCTGACATTTCCAAAGCAATGTCACTGAATGATCTTGTGCCAGCTTGTGTCTTGGGGTGCATCAAGCACAAACATCACCAGCTGGCTAGGGGAGGTGACTGTCCCGCTCTACTTTGCACCAGTGCAGACTCACCTCAAGCAGTGTGTACAGTTTGGGGCACCACAATACAAGAAAGGATCTTGGGGTGTCCAAAGGAGGGATAGAAATTGGGTAAGGGCTCTAGAGGGGAAGCTTTCTGAGGGGAGGCTGAGGTCACCTTGTATGTTCAGCCTGGAGGAGACTGAGGGCAGAACTCTGTGGTGCAGCCATGTATTAGTAGACTGGGTCTGTCTCTTTCTTCCAATGTCCAGAAAGAAGAAAAAAAAATTATTTCTGCTCCAGATTTGCCTACCAACCATCCCAGGGCCATGAAGTACTATTTAATTTTCCTTGGACTACTCTTCACAGCTTTATTACCACCCATATGGAAGAGAAACAATGGGTAATACTCCAAGGGCCCTTGGACCAGGCTAAGAAGTTTCCTAGCAATGTCCTTAAACCAGACCCCAGGGAGGCAGCATTGTTCCCTAACAGGAGCGTCTGTCTGGCATGTAGGACCCCCTGTTCCCCTCAGAAGGGAGTCACAACAATAACCCACCTTTCCTTCCTCGTGGAGGTGATCTTGGTACAGATCAGAGGGCAGGCCTTTCTGGCCTTCACAACACATCATCCACATCATCCACTGAGTGGCCTTCCACATCCAGAGCCTCATTGTACAGAGGCATCGAGGAAGGCGAGGGAAGGCAAGGAGGGCTTCTCCTGTCACCCGTGACATGAGAACACAGGCCCACAGTGACTCTATTTGCCAGCAGTTCCTTTCTTGGGAGGTTCTTCTTGACTTGCACTTCCTTTCCACTTATGAGTAAGATGTTTTCATTCCAAGCTGTAATTGGTGATGTGAGCCACAGAGTTAAAGTTCTTTCAGTGCTGTCTTTTATGTGGTTGTTCAATGTACAGCAGATGACAGACAGGACTTTTACCCCTGAAATTATTGGAGTGAACTCACTCTGATGAACTTTCTGATCACTGGACTGACCTGGATCTATTCAAGAAGGAAAATATGGACAGCAAGGGACTGAATACATAGAGAAGCTCTCTGCTGACAGTGGTAATGGAAAGAATGCCAATATGTAAGGCATGAGAAAAAGACAAAAACATGCCTGTGGTTAAGGATGCAGGGATGTAATTTCTTTAAGTTATATAATTTAGTTTATTTGGGAATTTAGGCCTCTCAGTTTAAGTTTAATTTTCTGATAATTTTTACATTATTTGCATCAATTTAGTGGTCTCTGCTTGGAGGCAAGAAAAACAAGCCTCACATTTCTTTTCATTCCAAAGGGAGGAAAGGAGGTATCTGCTTTTGGAATAACATACAAATGAAAAAGCCTACATGCCCAGCAGATGTGCTAGGAAGGAGAGTCTGAGAACCACAAGCAGGTGTATAGCAGGAATGAGAACTAATGTATAATTTTCTAGCCTCTATATTCTTAATTTTATCCCTGGATTTGCATGCCAGCCAGCTAGATGGTTTTACCAGGATCAGATAGTCTGCAGGCCTGAGTTTCATTCATCAGGTTGCTCTCTCCCAGTTTGAAATTCTTCCTTGGAAGGCAAGAATCCATAATCCAAGTGACATCAGTTCACACCAGATTTAGACGCTTATGCACGCTTTTGCTAAATCTAATTAGCTGTCAGAATTGAAAAACCAGGTGAGGAGTAAAGGCTGTGGGAACTTGCTGTTGTACTTCAGTCCCTAACAGCATTGGAAAGTTTTGGGTGTATGCAAAGCAGTTAACTCCCGAATTTACTCTTTGTGCAGTAAGAGTGTCAGGCACAGATGAGCCTACATCCATGTCTGAACAGGAGCTCTCTAATCTGCACTCTGGTACTTACCGTCACAACGGGAGCAGCAGCACAGAACAAAGGGAACTTGAGAGCTGGCACAGATGGGTTTCCCTACAGTGTCTGACCAGACAGAGCCAGGAGTGTGAGATCTGACAACCCTGCTGGATTTGCTCTGAAGTCCATATGTTACTTGAAAGGGCATTAGAAAGACGCACCTGTTCCTAGCTGGAGAACTTGCTAAAACACCTTAAGCCTACACATGACAATCTGTACCCAGCCCATATGTTGGCAGATGCAGCTTTAAGTTCATGGGGGGTAATGAGGTTGTTGGGATGGGGGAGACTCTTTCCTCAGTAAAATGTTGAAAGTTGCCTTTTTTCTGCCTAGTAAATTTTTCCATTGTTTTCCATGGAGCAAATGCATTTTGTTATCAGTATACCATTTCACCGCTTCCTCTTTCTGCTGTGCACAGCAGCAGCAGCAGTTTCTTGTGGTGAAGGCAGCTAGCATGGGACTTACAGGGGTTATTGGGAGGCAATACCCGATGGAAGACTGAAAAGAAATTGAGTCAGTACCTCAGGGGAAGGCACAGTTCATCTGGGTCCTGACGTATGTGCACTGTCACTGCAAGAAAGCAGCTTGCCATGTCCAGCCCCAAGCAGGGCTGGAAGGTGTAAAGACTGGGCAAAACAAAACCCCTCCAAGCTCACAGCTTTGGCCATGACTACAAAAGCAGGTTCTTCTCCCAGATGTTGCTCCTTTTCCTGCTTGTCCAGATTGGCCCTTTGGCACTACAGAATAAACCAGCCTTAGCGACAGTACTAAGGTTGAGTGTAAAGTCTGGAAAGCATTAATTGACTTAGAGCTATTAAGCCTCACCCTGTCTCACATCCTCAGAGCCAATCAAAGTTGCAGCACTGCTGTGGCAAAGAGAGGGTGCAGGTCAGACCAGGGTTGCAGGAGTAACCTTTGTGCCCAGAACACAGATGAAGTTTGGGAGCTATTAAACTGAAGGAAGTGAGCTATGGAGAGGGAGGCAGGCTTTCAAAGGAAGTGTGTGCTGGGGTGGGTAAACTCAAGCAAAGCAAGTCTGTGATATCCAGAAGGGAAGAAGACACTTATTGGATCCACATGTCACAACAAAAAGCAATAGAAAGAAATCTGCTTAAATGTGGGCAGATAGACCATTTGGGAGATCCAGCATGTCTTTCACACAGATCCTCAGCCCCCCAAAGCAGGAATTCATCTCCATCTCACTAGGAGCTCCCTCTAAGTGCTCTGAACCCTTCCTATAATAAATATGACTTCATATAATTCATCTAACCCTTAGGCAGACTTCTCCCAGTGTGATCTGTAGACTAAAGGCCACTTTAGCTGGGGAAAGATAACAGAACGTGGCCTCATTTCTAGTCAGGATTCAGCTACTTCCTATGTTTGCTTCTCCTTGTTTTTTCCCTTCTGGTTACTTTTACAGGGCTACACATGGTCTTAGGAAATGGCTGGAAAGCATGACTCTGTTAGAAGTAGAGAAATCACCTTCTCTGTTCCACACTTCAATTGTAGGCAGGAATTCCAGCATTCCCTCCTTGCACGTTGGGTACAGCTGTATGTGAAGGAGTCGGTGCTGCATGGCAGAGTACCCTTTGAGGAAGCTTCAGAACGCTCATCCTCAATTTTTTGTGTTTAAGGAATGTTTGTCTGCTTTGCAAAAGCAGTAAAGGCCTTGCAAGGTGTGAGGCAGTAAAGGGCTGACACTTTGTTCTCCCTGTGGAGCTTTCTCAGAAAATGTTGCCTAACTCACTTCATTGTTACTTGGTGGATCAGTGGCCAAATTTCACCATATTAGATTATATTAATAAAAAATACATCCTAGAGAACATTTTGTTTTACAAGCCCCTACACATCTCTTTGCCTCATTTCATATAGTACAGGAAACCAGTTAGCTCCATTTAGAGCTATGGAAAAGTACCACAAAGGAAAAGACTGCAATTTTCAAAGTTGTTTCTGTTATTCTTGAGAAATCAGAATAGTATAATTTCTTCCAGTGCCACATGATTTTAAATTCAGAAACATTTATATAACTTGAAATTTAATTGTCCATAATATCATTTTCACCAAGAAAAGTAACTGCAAATGAAAGCGTTCATAGGTACAGACAGTTAAAGAAACCTTTGAAAAATCTAAGCTAGCAGGTAATTCTTAAAAAGCAATATTTTTAAAAGTTGATTTTGAATGAGCTATTGTGTTTCAATTAATAACTCCATGGAAACTCTACCACATTATAGCTCTGTGTATTTTCTGCAGAATAATGAGATTTCTTCTGTTTCTGAAACAGCAGCTGAGCAATAGCTATTGCAGAGCTCTGCAGTACTAACACATAGTGGTGAAGGAAGGAGGGACAGCGAAGTGTATGCAGTTATCCCAGGCAGTGTGGTAAGCTCTCATATGGACAAAAGCCAGAAGGATGTGGAAGCTATAGACTTCATTCCCCCATGGATTATTAGTTTCTGACTGTTAACAGTGAATTGTAATCTCTAGAGTGTTTGGAGAAGAGGTGGTCTGATCAATATGATGGATTAAACTAAATAAACTATCACCTATTTCTCATTGTTTGAAATAATGTCCCTCTGCTTCACACAAGCTGGAATACCTCTCTTTTAAAACAATTGACAGCTTCAGAGGGGTACAAAAAGAAATGTTTGTAAGGTCTTGACCAGAAGGGAACAATTTGCATACCACTACAGGATATGATTTTTATATTTCCTGGTAAAGATTTGTGCTTTGTTAAGACATGAATACGAGTAGCAGTGCTCTTTTGAATGAATACAGCAAAACCTCTAAACTTTGCTGGGTTTTTTCTGCTGGGTCTGATCATTACATTTGAAGCTCACTGCTATCTGATCCGATGAAGATTAGGGCAGACTGGAAAGATGCTCCTAAACTGTAAGGTGATGGAAAAGCCATCTCTGTAATGGGTGGTGATGGGAGCCTTTCCTTGTTCAATTTAGTTAAAATCAGGCACAGATCTTTGCTGAGACATGGAGAATGGTTTTGGTTTCTCTGCCTTCTGAGAAAGAACACACAAGAAGTCTCATGGCAACTAGGACCAGCTGCTGGAGTAATGAATTTTTATGAAGGGATTTCTGGCAACCACATTAAATAATGCCTTTAGCCGACATGTCGGCTCTCTGAACTTATTTTTATATCATCAGCACTGCAGATGGGTGATTTGTTGCAGCACTGGCTAACAGTTAAAGTTACGAGCTCCTACAACAAAAGACTCTTCTACTTGACAATGTTTGCAAGTTTGCAGTTTCTCTTCCACTCAGGGCAATGGCTGTACATAGAACTGTGGAAGGGTGATGAGGTGAGAGTATTCTTTCAGCCCCCAAGACCCAGTTGGTATATCAGTTTTAACACCAGTTGAACTTTACACCTTACTACTGGTTCTAGCGTATAAGATATTGGAATTCTTCATACCTGAGGTTTCTTTAAAATGAGACGAGTTCACCCTTCAGTGACTGATATCTCAGCCCAGATTAGCCCATATTATGTCATTCAGCAATACTAGAACAAGCTCTGTTTCCCTTTATATGCATCATCCGCAAGACTTCAAGACTGAGGATGGGAAAACTGTCAGTGTTGCAGCAGAGGACATGTGCAGGTAGATGAACACAAATTCTATTCTGTGGAGTGCAGGAGAGACCTGTTGGTAAACGCTTCTGAAAAGAAATGCCATAGAAATCAATCCAGTAGGTTTGTTTTATTATGGACATTCTTCTCCGTGATGTTCATTGAAACAGGAATTCTATGATTTTCACCTCAAACTCCATGGCACTGAAGAATGCTGGAATCCAGAGTAAGTTCCTTCTTCAACTTATTTAAAACTATCATGATGATTATTTACTGATGATATAACCACCACACCACTTTGCCAGCACTATTCTTATTTCAAGAGCTTGTGTCCTACTGGCGCTCTGCAGTTCATTTGATGCAGTGAAGTGCGGTGGCTGCATTTGGAAAGGATGCTCATGAACGTTCAGCTGCTAAAAACTGGCTCAGGAGGTGTTTTTGATCTCTGGTTCTATATTTGAAAGCACACAGAACTCTGTGTGCATGATGATGCCCCTTACTTTGGAATTGTGGATTGTCCAGCTACATAGAAATAAGCTGGTTGTGCACTGAAAGGTTTATTCTGTAAGAAACTGAAAAAGGGAAGTGGGCATAGAAGGGAAATGATGCACGCAGAGCTATAGAAAGCATCGTGGCCAGGGAGAGGACTTCCCGCCTTGCTCTGGTTCATCAGGACACGCTGGCAACACTGTCTCCAAGGTTTCCCAAAACACCCTTTCCTTTCACCATGTTTCCTGACAGACACACACCATGTGGTTGTGGTTTTCTGCAGTTCTGTTTCGGTATCTTCTGCAGAGTGGACAAAGCTTGTGAAAAAAACTGAAATCCACTAATCTGTTATATAGTCTTGGAAAACAGCATCTTATCATCTAACATGTGAGTTTGAAGCTGCTCAGTACAGGCTTGGTCTTTTTCCATGTGGGTGATCCAAAGAGTTTTAGCAGATTTTCATGCACATGGATTTCACACTGTTCCTTGCTGGTGCCCCTCCTGTTTGATTACAGCATGGCTATGCAGAGCTTAAACTGCAATAACACGGTTTAGTGAAAATTGTACATAGTGATCTCTGATTTCCTCTTAGGAACTACAATCCTCCTTAATTATTTTCTGCATCCTGGAGTTTGGTTGTTACTTTTGTACTTGGACCTCTCTTTTAGCCAGTCCCCCCTGTTTATCCAAATGCCCTCCCTCCTTCCATTTTTGGAAGCATAATATTTGAGGGCATTTCTTAAGCAGTGGAAACCTCCTTGGAGCCTTGTGCTGCCTTAGTAAGAACACTTTTAAGGATAACCTGTAATGTGAGTGAGTGAGTGAGTGAGTGAGTGAGTGAGTGAGTGAGTGAGTGAGTGAGTGAAGGCCCATATGTCCCAAGGGAAGAAACCTTGGAAATGCAAGCCAGAGTTGAGTGTGCAGCAAATAACAAAACCCTTTTGGCTTTGTTCACATCAAACAATTGTGTTTGCCAAGAGAGGGAGAAACTTCTGCGTGACTATTTAGAATGCCACCTGCTCATTTACCATTATGAACTGCATCTAAGCCTACTCTTAAATTAATCCTGTCCTCAAAGAATGGTTAGTAATTTTGAAGGAGGAAATACTCTTTTACAGAGATTGTCCCCAGCAAACTGTACATATTTCTTAACTTCTTATTTCTCCCCTATGCTGGAAAAGGGAAGGTATAGACCAGGATCTAGATCAAATCAATAAGCAATGCTAATTCTTCATAGAGAGCTATGCTGATATATAATTGGTTATTTGACTAATGGGTAGAAAATCAATGTTGTATTAAAACTCTCTAGCTGGAGTCAAATGGAAATTCTTTTGTGAAAATATTTCATTTTCTTTAGAATATGGAATAGAAGTTGCTTTAAAAAAATAAAAAAAATCTTTTCCCTACACCACCCCAAAAAAACAGAGCAGATGTGTCTTGCCAGCTGCACTTTCCTATGCCTAAAATAAGGCCTATTTTATAGGTTGTGAGGAGAGTAAAATGGATAATATCTAGAATCTCTGCCTCCAAATTCTCACAAAAAATTGATAAATGAGCTGGAATACCTTGATGTCAAAATAGATTTATTTTTATGTGCCTTTTTGAGCCTTAAATATATATATTGGTAGTATATACAGGCTTCTTCCAATAACCATGAAACTTAGGTAAAGCCAAATGAAGGAAATGTTAGATTTTTTGCTTAATAAAATTTCTCTTCATGCAAGGAAGCAAAAATTTTTAAGCTACAACCTTTCTGATAAAACCCTTGGGACTGGGAAATTGAACTGAATTGCTGAAAAATTGAGGGACAATTCTAGCTTTTGTTGCATTATGAAAGGTGAGTACATTGTTATCCAAGAACCCCAGCAAACTGGAAAATGTGGCACCACTGATTTCTGAAGGCTTGTTTTCAGATGTTTTCATAAATGCTTCCTGCATTTAACTATTATTGTGTTTCTGAATTCTGACACAGTGGCTGTATTCTTGTACTGTTTCAGTACAAGAAAGATGTAGGAATTTATTTAAAAAAAAAATTAGATTCACAACCTCTTGTTTTAAAATTACTCTTCTGATGAATTTCCCTGTTGTGCAGTGATGTTCATCCCAACAATGAAGTCAGAGGTGATGAGAAACATCTTACTTGGCTGAGGTTATGCTCTTATTAAGTAGCACAGCTCTGCTAAGTAGAGATGACAGCAAAGCAATAATATTTTAAAACTACTGTAAATCTGAGGAAGAAATGGTAGTCTTTAGTGTAAACATCCTTCTTTTCAGCCTGTGTCCTGCATACCTGTATTGATGGGCTCCATTTGAAGCACTGTGTAAATGTTTAGTGAGACTCTCTGTCAGGTCAGCCCTTATTAATGTTGAGTGTGTGCAGAACAGTTTGCAGTGTCTGAATCTTGGTTTCTGGCAGGGTGCCTTTCCTTTCTATTACACTGGAAGAGGAGGAAAAGCAAACTGTCAGGGAAAAGTAGTGAACTGACAGCAGAGAGCTGCAGCCTATAATGGGTGTAAAAGCATCCTAGACCATATTTAGACAAGAACTGAAGCAGTCACTATTTATTCTGTTTCAAGAATGGCTGTTTTGAAGCCATTTCTGTTACATGAAGTAACAAGGGAACAGTTGAACAGTTTTCAAATTACTGTTTCTTGCTTAATACAATAAAAAACTGAAGGGTCAAATGGTGTCAGTGAAGCTGCTGAGCCTCTGTTGTTTCTTTCCAGACTTTTGCTGCCCATCAAAAGTATTGACCCAATGCAAATCTTTGCATTTACTGAAAAATAACAGCAGAAAAAGCAGTTATCAATAATAACAGTCTCTATCTTCTCCCCCACCACTGTTGGGTTTATTTTTTAGGAAAGTCTGAGCAGATTTGTGCAGGAAGAGACGCCTACCCAGACAGATCCTTAGCCAGTGCTTCTGCCTGTAGCTGGAGAAGATTCAGTTTTGCTTAGCTTTGTTTTCTGCCTTGGATGTCCTGCCTTGCAGTCTTTGAGCTCAGGAGTTGCAGTTCCCAGCTTTCTGGGAGATACACACCATGCTAGATAAAGGGGGTGGAAGGCTGAGTGCCAGCTATTTTTCTTGCTTTGGGAGTAGTAGTTGCTCTGGTGGGGGCAGGGGTGCAGCTCCAGGAAGGTTTTATTCTTCAGAGCTTTGTAATCCCCCTCTTCACTGGAAGCTGGAAAGGGACAGCTGGGGACACAGCAGGCAACCTTTCAATTAAATGGAAAGAGTAGGAAATTTTCCACTGACAGATTTTTCCCCTCTTGACCAGACAAATTTGCAAAAAAAAAAAAAAAAAAGAAAGGTAGTTCTTGAAAAAACAAGCTGATAACCTTCTTTTGGGGAGAGAATTGAAAAATATTTGAGTTTCTTTTCATCTATTTAGTTATTTCCGAATATTAAAAAGTGGGGATTTTTTCCCAAGCCTTTTTTTTCACATGTTTAAGTAAGATCTTAAATAATACTAAATTTCTAATTTGATATTTACACATTTAAAAATATATAAATAAAAAATTCAGTCTGAAATATGTTCAGGATTGTTGGCTCATTAACATGAGTTTTTTTGGGGGTGATTTCAAAACTATGTTTTGATTTGGGCGGGATTTTCAGCATCTTAAAAATACTTAGGGAATACAAAAGCCATTCCCCACACAGCTGCTAGGTGCTGTGGTGAGAGTTGGGAAAATATGAATCCATGCCCTGCACTTGAGAGAGGTTACCCACCACATTCCTTTCACTTAGACTGTCAAATTGCTTTCATTAGGAATAAATCTTCCTTTTTCTGCACTGACCAGCAAGTGAAATAACACCTTTAATGTAATAAGTCTTAATTTTCTATGTTTTCCTTCAACATCTTTTTTTTGTTGAAGTGTAAGAGACTACTTTGTCACACATAAGGGTGGAAAAGATCCCAACTTCTCTCACCAAATAGCATGCCCAGAGAAATGTGTGAGCATACTTTATCCATACTTCAAAACAAAGGCTGTGGTTTACGAAGTCTTTGAATCCTTTGTGCACTGGTTGTGGGTAGAGATGATTGAACTCTAGCCAAAGATTTTGAGAGGGCACTGCTAAGTTTATTAAACATCTGGGAGGCAGACCAGGTTTCCTGCAAGTCATTTGGTACAGAAGCTTCTTACTTCTAACCAGGGCTTTGAGGTTTGCAATTACAGCTCCTAAGAGCCATGGCTGTGGCAAGTTGAAAGGATTCATTTCCTTCGTGACTTACTGTGACATGGGTGGGATGGCTGGAAGTGACAGAAGGGAATGTCTTTCAAGCTGATAGATCATCCATTATAGCAGAGTCCCAGACTGGCTACATGCCAGGCAGACACACAAGAGAAACAAACCCAGGGCTAGTAAAAACTTAAAACAAACATAGTGGGATCACTTTCTCCATTTGTTGATCCATTGAAATGGACACTTTCGTCCTCGCAACACTTGCAGCATGAGTCTCTGCACTCCAAAAGCAGCTCAGAGCCCTTCAGTTCCAGAGCAGTTCAGAGAGGGTTTATGAACATTCCAAAATTCAGAGGAAGGATTGGTTTTGGCTATGGGAGGAGGTGGTTTATTTGTTTTAATTTGAGGTTTGGATTTTGAGGGATAGGGGATAGAGTTGTTGGTTTTGTTTTGCTTTGCGGGTTTTTTTCCTGCAGACATCCTTTTCTCCTCTTTGCTCTTTCCTATTGTTTTCCTAAACCAGCGAGTCTGTTTCTTACAGCCCAGATCCCAATATTGCAGCACAGGCAAAGATGTTCAAAGCTTCACTGGCCAGAGATGAGGCCTCGCTGGAATAGCAAAGTGTGGCTGCTCATCCATGCAGGTAATCTGCTGCTGCAGCCACTACTCCAGCAAGCCTTTCCCAGCCCCAAGGATGGCAAACTTTAGTGCAAAGGGGGTGGGTTTTGGCTGCCTATGTGAGTGCAGTGAGTCTACAGGACATTATTATTCAAGCCCTTGAACCTATGTCAGGTTGTTAATGTCTTAATGTTTATTCAGGGGTCAGAGACTGCTGGCAGGTGTCACAGTAAATGGGAGGCTGTCAATAAGCAAATGACTTGCCATTCACAGTGTGATTGCTGTCAGCATGTGACAGGATGTCAGACTGAAAGAGGAGAGGATGGGGAGGCAGAAGAAACTAAATGTTTCCATGTCTTGAGGAAGTGAGGGAGAAGCCTTCAGCAACAGCCACGGTAAATCAATATTTAAACAGCAAAAAAGATCCCAGCATCCAACTTTGGGATAATGCTACTAAAAGCTACATAACCACTCAGTTTAGGTCTTCTAAAGCTTCGGGAAGATGGCATTGACACACTTGGAAGCATTTACACTTCTCCATCAGGAAAGAAGAAGGAGTATATTTACTGGTACTCCCATTTCTCTTATATTTGAACATCGTGTCTATAAAAAGAGGCGAGGTCCTAAACGAGAGGTTTTATCCATAATTAAAGACAGCAATTGTGCAAAGTATGTCATTTCTTCTAGATAATCTGCTTTTAGGCACACTTCCCAGCCCATGAGGTTCTGACCTCCCAAGCCAGAGAGGACTCAGGGATCAGGATTCTGTTCTCGGTGTTAGGTGTTCACATGCTGCATCACCTGCCTCTGAAAATGCCTCCATTTCTTTATCTTTAAGACAAGCTGGAATATTTTTCAAATTTGCAAAGACTCATTAATTAAAATACTTTGGCAAAGTTTTATAGAAATAAAAGGGAGACTTAATTATTTCAGTTTTTTCCTTTGGGATAATTGAATAGAGGTTGTTGATGATGCAAGTGATTGCAATGAAGAAACCAGTATTTTTTAGTGATAAAAACTGGGATTAAGCCATACTGAGTCAGGATCAACTTTTCCCCTCTTTTTTACACTGTCTTAGTGCTAACATGGAGGGCACAGAGAATATAAAAGAGTCTCTCCATCTTCTCAACTCTGGTGCCCACTGCACTGAAGGGGATCGATCACTGAAGTGCAAGTCCAACTCAGCCCCTAACACCTGTGACTGATTTTGTCCATCATGAAAAAGTGTGTGAGAATCATGCTGACAAATTCCCACATTTGCTTGCAGGGCAGGCACAGAGCTTGTCTGAATTTGGGCAGTTCTTGCATTAAAGGTAAAACATTCAAGGCAAATTAGAGGGAGTGTATTCTTTCAAATTTCAAGACCGTATCCAAGGCTTTGCACAGAAGGTGTTCCTTCAGTAGGTAACAGGAAGAAATAAGAAAGCTATAGTCAATACAGTAATATGAACAATAGGAAAATATTTTTGACCACCACCTTTTTAGAAGAGCATTTTCTGAATTTTGTCCTCGCCTGAAGCAGGAACCTGCCACCAACACTTTGAGCTCCAATTGCATAAATTCTGACAAAGCTGTAAACATCTAAAATCAAAGTCTTGTTACAACAGATCTGCTACAGGAACTACTGTATGCCATTCAAGTGCCCCGAGTGCTTTTATACCTCTAATGTCCACACACAACCCCTGCACTGCTGCACTTCTGCATCTAAACACTGTAGACTGTTCCCTGAATTCCTCTGCCAAATCACTGAAGTACGCACTTCATCTCAAACTTGAAGCCAAGGCAAAGTTTAAGTCATCTGCTGGACTGATACATGTAACCTGTTTACAGTGTGAATTGAATTTGAAGCAGTTTTTTGAAAATTCAGAGTGGTCAAGAGCTTTGGTATCTGGTTCTGCAATAAACTTAACAGATGTGTCAAATTCTGCAGGTGGCCCAGTAATATCAGCAGGAGTTCTGTGCACAGGTTTAAACGTGTGCTAGTACTGCCAGACTTTTGAATTTCAGACAACTGACTTCACATTCTAAATCCTTCCCTTCCATCCATTTGCACAAGAATACTCTTTGTGTATGGAGTTCTGCTGAGTACTTTTTGAAATGCCAAATATGTTGTGCACGTTTTAGGTAACATGACTTCTCCACAGTGACTTGAATACTACTTTTCATTTACTTTGCCTTGCATCTCATTTAAAACCACAGGCTAGTTTTGGCAAGCATTAAGAGCTCTTAAATAGTTTGTAATCTGTTTTTAATATGATCCTAGTTGAAGTTCAAGCTGAATAAACATAGGGCTAAAATGAAACCTGATGTCTTTCTGCTTTACACTGGGAACTGCTGCAAACCACAGGGTAAGAGCTGATTTATTTGCACAGCAACAAGTCCTAAAATGAAGAAAAAAAGGGGAAAAAAATGTATTGTACTGGCTGTTTTCTCTTAATTATTCTTTGGTGACCTTTTGGAGTTCCAGGAGGCAGAAAGCAGCTAGTTTGGCCAATTGTTTACATTGCTCTGACGGAGAACTGTCCAGACAGTTACTTGCTGAAACAAGAGAGAATGTTCTCTCTTGATGTTTAAAATTCATTGTCATTTAACTGTTTTACCATGCTTGCTTGGCCAGCAAATTACTGCTGGATAAACTGAGGGAAATGGTTTCTGATTTCTCACTCAGAAATGATCAGAATCAGGCTGGGGCACGTAACACAACCCGACCTGCATGAGGTCAGGATAAACCTGGAGATGGGGAGGGTATAGGTTGTTTTATCAGTACACAGATTTTCAACCACATAACAGAAGTTAGGCCACAACACAAGCTGCACAGAGTTAACAACTCTTTTTTCACTATGTCCAGGCTTGGTGGATTTTCTAAAGCTTCATTTCCTCAAGTTATCTGATACCATTAAATTTGCTGTCCCCCTACCCTCCATTCTTTATAACTTCTAACTCTTGTGTCTGAGAGAGAGATGGAATAGTCTGAATATGCTGTTTTGAAGCATATTAACTCACTTATTAGTCACCAGAAAAGTAAATGGAAGTATCTTGAAAAAATGCATCCTTATTCTATGGAAGCACTGAAATTTTAAAGCTCTCACTTCTTCAGCAGTTGATATTGGCATTGCTGTCAAGCTCGCATTTTCTGGAGTGGGTCTAAAAATTCAGGAGCCAATTATAATTAGCCAGAATTGTAGTTTGTTTGCCCAGGGATCTTCTATGTCTATGACACAAAGAAATACTCTTCTCTCCTAAAATCCATTTTGTTTTGAAGTAACACATTCTGTTCCCACATGCTGATGTTTTATAGTAATAATAGAGATAGGATGGGGCTGTGGGTGATGCTTTCCACAGCCCAAATACACAGAAAAAGCAGAGGCCTGGTTTACAGTCCAAGCCTGCAGCCACGGTGGATGGTCTCATGTTAAAGCCCAGCCCAGATGCTGGGTTTCATGCTAGGAGATCCATGAGGACTAGGCCTAGATTTTAGAAGAACTTGTTGGGCTTTGTTTGTGCTTAATTCCCTTAGCATTGCTGTTATGAGGACTACCCTATCAAAATTAATCTGCATTGCTACCATATCAAAATGGGAAGAATAAAGAAGCAAAACATCTGAGCAGCACAAACCAGGCATGTTCTGCGCTTGCAATGTTGACTCATAACTCTAATTCCTTACCTCCTTCCAAGTTTTGATCTCCTCTCAACTCTTGCCAAGTGATTCATAACCACCTGCACTATGCAAAGGAGGCCTGAGCAGCACCACTCGGAGTCGTTCATCACCCGTCACTTCCCTGGGATATTCCTCCCTGCCAGGGAGCCCACGGGCTGCCTTCACTCTTGTCAGCCTGCACCAAAACAAACCAGAATAAATCTGCCTGTACTTGCAATTACTTCAGTAAAATATTTCTGCTTTAATCAAAGATGTTGTCTGAGAACACGGGAGACAAGGGGAGAGAAAAGCAATGTTTGCCCTTGAATCTAAGAGGGAAAAAAAATAAATAATATAAATTGAAGCCTCTTTACCTAGATGAAGTCTAAATCTTTTTTCCAATAGATTTCTTGTATGTAGACTAACAAGGGTTGTCTGATGAAGGGAATTGTAGGGGTAAACAGGAATCAAGAAAGCCAGGTAGTCTACTGCATTAAGAAACTTGTCACAGAGAAGAGTTGGAGGTAGAAGCACCACAGAACAGAGCCTGAAGAAAATACATAGCACCATCCTCTGACACAGTCACCAAAATGGGAAAAGTACCAGGATGTGTGCAAATGCTGGGACCCATGACTTGGCAGTATGTCATCTTCCTTCAGAAACAGCACTGCAATATCATTTTGTTATATTTCACATTATATGTGACACTGTCCGAAGGGACAGAACAGGCTTTTGTGTGAATCTAAAACCTGAAGATTTGCAAGTAATTTCTAGAATCCACAGTGAGACCACGTGCATGTTTAAGTCCTAATTCCAGAGAGAGAGTTGTGTGCACAAAGGTCCTTTGTGTTGGGGTTCCTTTTACTATAAGTTACATTGACAGCACGATTACTTTAAAACAAGTTTTTACAGGTATTTCTTTCTATATCCTCTGTTTAAAGAAATGGGAAAGCAGGTAGGTAGGATTGTGTGATTGCCTCCAAAACCATCCTGGCCACAGGGTGTGAGGTTTATTCAAGCTCCTTCTATGCTTGAATGTAGAAATAGTAGCTAGAAGCACCTGTCTTTCAAGCCTTTAACTACCAGGGACAAGTTTTCTTCAATTAGTGAAAGATCTGATGCACGTAGTTAGCCTCACTTGTAAAGCACAGGTTCTGACCTGGCTGCTGCCACTCCACAGGAAGAACCTCGGTTGGATGTTCTGAGGGGTCAAAAAAAAGGAAATTGAGCATAGATCAGTAAATGTTAGGAGGGGGTGGAGAACAGGGAAAGTTGGAGTAGTGCTCCCTAAATCTGAGGTTCAGTTGCATCTTGAACTGCGCATATGCAACTCCATTTCCCTCATCTCAGAAGGTTTAGAGGTACTGCAAAAACGTTGGTAGAGGATAGCAAGACTTGTCCAAGATGTGGAACCTGTTTATAGAATGACTGGGTAAACCTGGACTTTTCACCCTAGAAAAGTGCTGACTGAGGGTGCTGTGCAAGAAGGGGAGAAAACTCAGAGCGCTCTGGAGAGAGCACATGGAAGCAGAGTGTTTGTCCCTCCATCCAAGAGCAGTGGGGCACCAGATCCAAGCCAGTAAACGGAGCTGCAGAGAAAACGAAGGGCGGTGGGTGAGGAGTTGTAGCGGATCTGTGCAGGACGCTTTTGAAGATTACAGTGGATGAGCTGCACGGGGAACTGGATGAGAACTGGGAAGAGAGACGGAACGGCAGCGGGCTGAGGAAATCCTCTGTGCTGGAAATACAACCTGGGAGACTCAAAGGAGGCATTGCGCGTGTGTGTGTGTGTGTATGTGTGTGTGTGTGTGTATGTGTGTGTCTGTGTGTGTGTGTCCCGTTCCTGCCCGCCCGCAACAACGCCTCTCTTCAGAGCGCTGACAGCGGACTGCTGCCGGGCCAGCGGGGCAGCAGCTGAGGGCACGGCTGGCAGTCCCCGGTGCCACCTGCCCGCCCCCGGTGTCCCGGCAGGGCCCGCTCGGGGGGCGGCCGGCCCGCACGGCGCTCCGCCCCTGCCGCGGCTCGGGCGGGGACGGGCCGGGAGCGGCGCTGCCCAGCGCTCCGCCCGCCGCCGGCACTGCCCGCGGGGAGCCGAGCCGAGCTGTGCCGAGCCCTGCTGTGCCGAGCTGTGCCCAGCTCTGCTGTGCTGTGCCGAGCCCTGCTGTGCTGTGCCGAGCCTTGCTGTGCTGTGCCGTGTCGGAGGGGATGAGTGCGTGAGAGCCATACAGCAGCGTCTGGGGCCGGGAGCGCCTGCGGACACTTCCAGGTACACTCCGTGAGTCTGCGGTGCGCCTTGTCGGTCCGTCCGTCCGTCCATCCATCTCTGTCTTCTTTGCCAGCCCCCCGGCAGGACGGTCTCATTCATTCCTCCTGGTGTTTAATCTCCTTCCTGGCTACCCGGCTCTGTACAGAGCTGCTATTTTGGGGGGATATCAGCGTGTTGGGGAAGGGAGAGACTTGAACGCAGCAGTGATTGGGGTCCTTCTCCTTGTCCCTTTCCCTGCTGGGTCCTACAAGTGCACTATGTGATTTTTTTTCCGTGGCTCTAATCCTTGGGGAATTTTCCCTGCTTTTCTTTACGCCCGTCAGTTCAACCGTTTGCTGATTTTCTTGGATGGAAAGGATAAAAAAGCACCGATTTACCAGATTGTGTTGTTAGGGCTGAGTAAAATGGGTGTGTGGGCGGGATGTGTGTGTCTCTTTCGCTGGGCATCTGCTGGGAGTAAGCGTGGTAAAACTTCAGGCTCCTGCGCTGTGTGAGGTGGCGGCAGTTCAGGGGTACGAGGAGAGAAAGGACTGATAAATGACCCAAAATCAATGTTAAATGATCCAAGACCAGTGCGTCAGCTAAATCTACCTTGTCCTCAGCCCAGAGTGTAAACTAAGGCAGCCCTAACAAGGAGTGCCTCCCAGTCTGCCTGTGTGTAAAGCTAAATATGACAGAGGGTGAGGAATTCTTCCAGAGGAGTTCTGAACAGAGCGGAGGACTCCTCTCAAAGGTCAAGAATGGCCTGAGAAATCAAAAGAGCCGGGAACAAAGAGGTGCCCTGTACCTCGGGCAGCTCTGTCTAAGCGAGGAATGTCGAGGGGGTCGCTCTCAGTGAGATTACCGCCTTGGTGGGCTGAGATACCGTGCCTTCTGTGGGGAATTGGGAATGGGCTGGCCTGGGTCTCCGGGCTGTCTCTTTATTTTGAAAGCTGAGAAGAGCTTTTTGAGGTACGGCTTCCTCAGGCTTATCTTACGGCTTCCAAATGAGATGCCTTGGAAAGAAGCTGTTAATCAGCTGAAAATCAATGCTAAATACACTGAAGACAAGGAGCTAACTGATGAGCTGTACTGGAGAGAACTAATAGCTGAGACGAAGCTCTGATTTTGGATAAGCAGTGGAGATATCACTCCTTTGAACAGCAGGACTGAAACAGGCCACTGTAGGATTTGTTAAATCTTTGTCAAAGAGGAAAGAAACTACTGATTTAGCAGGGGTTAATCTCACAGCTGTGCCACGCACTGAATAAAACGCTTTTTTTTTGTATGGTGCAGTGAATCCCTGTTGGTTTACATTCTGTGTGGTTTCTTCCTGCTGAGGTTTTGGTGGACAGCATCGCGTGTTGTTGCCTGTGCTCCCGTTATTATTATTATTGTTGTTGCCTGTGTGGGTTATCTGAACAATCCTTGGGGAGTACAGGGTCACCGTACCTGGTCTGCGGGGTGAGCTGCTGTCACGCTGTCAGAAGTGACAGGCACAGCTCAGCTCTGGAGCATGATCAGTGAAGGGGATATGAACTGGAAAAGCTGACAAGATGGGGCTTTACTTTTGTAACTGGGTAGTTAAAAAGTGAGGTTTTCTTGGGGTGAAGACAGGAAGGATCATATTGCCAGTCCGTGCTGTATATCACTGTAAGGGTCTGCTGACACAGACCAGGCTGGTTGGGATAGATTGCCTGCATTTCAGAGGAGGCACGACTTGTGATTGCCCATACTTAAGCATTTTTTCCAAATGTTAGTAAACACACAGGTGTACTCTGCAAGCTCTGACAGGCGCCCTTTGCTTGGCATGGGTATGATGGACTGAACCACATCATCTAATAAACACTTCGATAGAAAATGAGCTTGTAAACAAAGCTTCCAGAGAGCATTTTGCAGCAACAGCAAGACAATACATAATTTACAAACAGGAGGCAAAAACTCTGGCTGAAAGCTGTTGCTAATTTCTCCTCTGTTCTAGCTGCTGTAGGAAGTAGTATTAAAAAACTAAATCGCTACTGTGAGGAACCTGAATCGGTGGGATTTTGCATGGCTCTATTTTTAAATGGAAAATTTGCAGGATCATGACAACAATCCAGCTCACTCTCCCTAGGCGGCTCCAGAATAGCACTGAATGACTCAGATCCATGCATTCTGACTATTTAGGGTTTGATTCATCAAAATACATCTTCTTCCCAGAATAAAATGTTCCCCAGGTGACCTGCGCCTCCCATGAGGTCAGGCAGTCTGCTTGCTTCTTGTCAGATCTGGAAACAGGGCCAGAAATGCCAGGTAACACACCTGCACAGAGGAGCCTGGGAGCTCCTGGGAGTCGGCATCAGCCAGCACAGTGAGACCTTTGGATTCATAAGGAGTAAGACAGAGGATAAATAAGCTTGAGTCAGACTGGGGAGTGGGGTATTCTCTGAGATAATTGCTCTCATTGATACAAGGCCAGGTGCTTTCTGCATGAATGTAGCCTGCTGAACTGACAGTACTTGTCCATCAGGACTAGAGTTGATCCTCCCTTAAACATCCTGCAGGGATTCAGACACTATTAGGCCACGTGTGTAATGATCTTTTCACAGCCCAGCGTGGTGTACATTTGCTCAATACCATACCTACCTGGTGGTGATTTCATAGGTGTGTAATTGTTTCAGGACGAGGAGCGTTTGACCATCGATTGCAAAGCCCAGGGGTCCACCCTCAGTCGGGCACGGGAACTGCTGCTGGGGCTCAAGGGCTGACACAAACCAGCAGAGGCAGCGTGTGAGCAGAGGAGATTGCTGCTGTGGCCCTGCCTAGACTGGGGAAAAAGGTCTTCTCAGTCATTTTGGCCATAATGTGCTTCTCTTTGATTTCCCAAGGAGTCAGGCAAGCTGATTGCAGACAACTGCTTTACAAGCCCACTGTACCTCGGACCCAGCTCTGTTCTAAGAAACCTCTGGCTGATACCCAGCCTAGATATAAATGGGTGTGAGGCAAGTGTAACTGATGCAGATACAGAGATGTACTTCCTTTCTTAAGTCACTGATGAAGTGGAACCATCCATTTTTATCTTCAATCTAGACACTGGAAAGTTTGTTGGGGTTTTTTTTGTTGTTGTGATGGTGGGGGTTTAGCTGAAGTACTTCTGTTGCAGAAACTGTAAATATGCTGCTTTCAACCTGCTGTATATTGAAGCGTCAGTAAAAATTCTGTACTGTTCATGGAGACATAAGGACTGAGTGACTGGGGGAAAAAAAAATCATATTAATTGTTTGCCTTAGAACCGGCAATTTTTCTGCCTCATCTAAATGGCAGAGACATTTGGCAATGAGGTTTTAGGTAGAAACAGTTAAATGAAATTTAGTACTGTTATTTAATACTACTACAGCTTGCTGTTGTAAATTATAACTTGGCTGCCTATAATGATTACAAAAGGGAAAGGTGTTTTCTTTTGAAGTGTACTGTAGGTTGCACCAAAAGTCCAAGCATGGGAGCCTGCAAAGAGCAACAGTTTTGGGATTCAGAAGGTATCTTGCTTTGATGAGGTTGAAGAAGGAACCCTGTCAAGAGAACTTCATGCTTAAGGCTAGTACCATGCTTCTGGCAGTAATATATGATACACCTTCTGTACACCTTTTGAAAAAAGATCTTAGTGCTCAATGAAAGGAAATAACCCCATACTTATCCCTCTTTGTACTGTCAAGCAGAGGAATGCAGTAATGAGAAACTGAGTGACTTGACTAAAGCCACGTGAGGAGTTTGTAGCAGAGTCAGAAGCAGATCCAAAGTACCAGCTGCCAGGTCTAAGCACTGAAATAATTCCACTTCTGTTTTCTGTGGATGGATATGCGAGCAGCTCTTGACGGAGCCAGTTTTCACTCTGAAATGGTCCAGAGCCACGCTTAGCTGCTGACCATGCAGATGGAGAAGGTGGATCTTTTGCCTTTGATCACCTGGGGTGGGTTAGGATTACATCCCTGTCACATCCCAGGGTTCACATCCCTGTCACATAGAATGGATCACACTCCCCAAGGTTAGTCGAAGTCTAATACCACAATGATGCTCTTCTGGTGATAGTGTAGGGGAAACTGCTCCCATCTCTGTTGAAAACATCAAATTTCAGTTTTGTCAGTTTGAAGTGTGCAGGAGGCACAAAGCATGATACAGAAATGATGCAGAGTGCAGAACTCTATAGATGCAAAGCTACAGGACCCACAGCAGAGTTCTGATTCACTAGTGGGGGTAGCAGGGCATGGATGGCATCACAGGCCCCATCTGTCCACCCCACCCCACGCCCCATTCCTGGACATCTCAGCCTCCGTGAATCAGCTGCTGAATCACTCATTTTACAGTGTGATGTTTTGGAATAAAACATCGCTGCTGTTCACTTGCCTTCAAACTCCTGACCTCAGAGCTGCAGCAACCCATCAGCTGATTGAGGAGCAGCATCCCAGCTGCTGCTCAGCAGTGTGGGAGCTGGGGTGGTGAACTCCTCCAGGCTGTGCAGCTCTGCATCTTGCTGGTGGATGGCAGCCCTGACAAACCAGTCTGCAGCTGGCTGAGTAGAGAGGTGGGATTTTACTCTTATAAGGCTGTAATATTTAAGAACAAATAGAATGAATGGCAAAACTGTTCTGTGCCTCACTGGGTCCAATAAGGGGAATGCTTTGCTTCTAAAATCCCCACCCTGCTTCAGTAACATAAAGAACTGGAAGGCTTTAGTAGCATTCTTGCTTTCAGTCCAGCTGTCCACTCAGAAATCTTGGTAGAAAAGAGTAGCTATATGTGTTGTCTCTTTTTTAAGATGGGAGGTGTTTCATTGAATCCTTTGGCTGGCCTGAGACTCTTATGCATCTTTTTCCATTTCATTCATTCTGTAAATCTCCCAAATGTTGAAGAAGTCACTATGGAGCATGCAATGGACTGAACTTTTCTAGAATCTCTTGTGCCTTCTGACATTTAATTACTGCTCTGCTAATCCATCATGTCACTTACAATATATACTTAACCTGTTTATTCATGTTTAAGCTTCTCTTCTGAAACTGGGATTAGCAAAAAGACGTACAAGGTACAAAAACCCCACTCTTCTATGAGAAAACCCATATTTTGCATTCAAATGCTAAAAGGACACCATCCAGATAAAGAAATTACCCATGAAATTAAAACTAACTTAAAAATGAACTTAACAAAAAGATTAATCAGCCAGTGATGGAGCATGCTTCATCTCTTTTTAAATTATTGTGGCCTCCTCGGTTTTAACCTACAGACAGAAATCTCAGCAGCATCGTGGTCATGGTAAGAGATAAGTGCTTTAGGAAATTACATGTTATAGGCGTAGTATCCTTTTAGTGTCATGTGTTCCGAGGCTGTTGCTTTTGTGTGTCCAGCAACACGGACAAATTGTATCATGTGTTTTGTTTGGGAGGAACATATGTCCTGTCCTCGCCCTGGACTGAGTAATTTTCCTGCAGCTGGGATTTTTTTGCTGCGATGCAGTCTGCCTGCATGTGCTTGTCTGGCACTGCACCAACGCTGTCACAGCCACCTTCAGCATCATTAGACTCTCTCTATTCCTGCCCCACTGAAGAAGAGGATGGGAGAGCATAGAAGGGGAGCTGAGTCGTGGAGCTTAGGCAGGGGGCATGGATTTGCAGCACGTCAGCAGCAAGGAGAAACTTGTTTGTTTCCTTCCCTTTTTCTATGCTTGCAGATTTGGAGAAATTCAAGGCGTTCTTAAATGCCCCACCATGTTCCTTATGCTCCCAGGTAAACACACAAATGTATTCATGCCTATCACACCTTTGCTGTTCAGTATCCAAGGACTTTAATTTTGAATTGTTCAGGATTCACTTAATTACTGTGCCAAAGTTCTCATACGTGAGTGATCAGTCAGCAGTGCTTCATCTGACCTTCCCAAATCAGCTGGGTCTATTTATAGACCCAAGAAAAATGCACATTCAGGAGGAAAATGCCTCTACTTGAAATTCAGTTCCTGTTTTATTCTTTGCTTGCTTGCATTTTTCATTTTCCTGTGCAGCTTATTGTTGCCTGGGTGATTTTTGGAAAACTTTACAAAATTGTTCATCCTCTGCTGTTCTAGTGAAAACCAAAAAATACTTTAAGGCTCAGTCAGGTTTCTTATGTTTACCTCATGTCTTTCCTTGCCCCACCAGAGACTGTTCAAGATGTATTTTCTGCAGTTGTGACACAGTCCCACATGGATAGTTTTGGTCCTCTTCCTCTGGGGTGGGTTCCTTACGAGAGGTTCTTAATCTTCCTCTTGATTTCAGGCTGGAAAAAGCCACTATCACTCCCCTTTTCATCTCCTATGTGAGTATGAAAAACTATTCTGTACTTTGCCCCTTAAAAGATGCACTTAATAAGTAATATAGGAATAAGTAGGAATAAGTAATATAGGAGTAAGTAGGAAGAAGCTATAACTCTGTTTTGGTGCTGAAGTCACGCTCTGAGAATTGTATGGCAAATTCATCACGGAGTGGAAGCAAGAAGGCTTGAGCTGGGATAATTCTGCAAATAAGACACATGAAACACCCATGTGGGAGTTTTGCAGGTTTCTTATCGTCTCAGTAGCTTGAGCTGTAAAATTTCCCTTTACCTTTCAGTGCAAGAACAAAAAGCTTAGTGAGCAAAGCACACACACCACGAAGGGCTGTATGGAATGCGATGGGCGGCCTCTGTGTCTGGTATGCTTTTGTTTTGGGCAGCCTGGGTGGATGCCCCGAGCACTGCAAAAGGATTCCAGCTGCTCCAGCCAGCGAATCAGCTTTATCAAGGACCTGGCTCAGATCCTCTACACAAACACACGTAGTATGGGGAACAAACAAGAAGAATTAGAGACATGCACATGCCTGCATGGGCGTGATATCACTGGCATCACAAAGACAAGGTGGGGTGGCTCCTGTGGCAGGAGGAGGTTGTGGGCTTTTCATGAAAGACGGCCTAGGGAGATGAGTTGGGGGTGTAAGTCTGGAGGAATACAGGGTAATTTTACAGGAAGCTAAGGATGAGGTTAAGAAAGCAAAGACCAGTTGGAATTGAGTCTGGCCAGAGATGTCAAAGACAACAGGAAGGGCTTCTGTAGGCATGTTGCTAACAAAAGAAAGAGTAGGGATAAGGAGGGCCCTCTCTGGAACTTGGGTTCTGCAGGAAGTCAGTCTTTTGTTTTACCATACTGTCAGTTTTATGATGGCATCTTTAATAACAATGGTGGATAGTAATCACCTGCTAAATGTGGTAAAGAGTTTCTGATTGTATAGTGAACAGCTCTGAGGGGATGTAATTGCATTTCTGAAGTTTGCATCTTTTAAGGGGAGGTATGCCTTGGGATTCATACCATTCCTCTGCCTGAGGGAGATAGTGTGGGAGAAAACTGTACCTAGCAGAGGAGCTGAAAATGTTTGGCAATGGCTTTAAAGGCATCTTTCACTGCTACTGCTGAACTTCTCAGTGGGTGCTTCTATGAAGGATACCAGTTGTCCATATTGTTGAGTTTGTTTTATGAACCTGATGTGCAGCCTGAGCTCTTTAATACAAATTAAAACAAACCAATGTAACCTTCCACTGTTTGTAGTAGAAAACAGATGCGTTTTGAATATAAAAGTTTGGAAAAGCACTTGGCAGCCTTGGAAGCTATATCTGATTCCTTTAGTTTTGCCAAACTGAAACTTGGCTCCTGCAGGAGATGGCAGGGGTTTGAGCACATCATCTTTGGCTCTGACATTCGATTTACAGTGCTGTTACTGGGAAAGTTGAGACTTCTTTCTTGTCAGAGGCTACTCAGAGGCAGAATATGGACCTCAATGCCCAAAGTCTCATGTTCTTCATAATGATACTAAATGCAGAAAAAAAATGTTGTATTCCTCTTTCCACAGTACAGAGTTATGGGCTTCTCTCTGTCACAGGAGAGCATCACTGGTAAAGCCAGGAAATTATTTCATTGCTCTTTCCTTCAAGTCAGATCTTTAATTAAAAAAAAAAAAAAAAAAAAAGAAGAAAAAAACCCCACTCTTTTCATTCTTGGAAAAAAAAAAAATTAATAGAGAGAAGAGATAAATGGGCTTCCATATGATTGTTAGCCAAATGTTTCCAAAGCCCAGTTAAAAAGTTCCAGTTTTTAACTCCCAGAACACTTTTCACTGGAATAATATTTCTTGTCTTTTTTCCCATTTCCTGCTCATCAGATCTTGCCCTGCTGTGCTTTGTCAACAATATTTTTAGGTCCCAAGATACCTCTGCTCTATGTGCCATGGATTTGTGCACCATTATCTGCTCTGTAACCAAATTTCAGTTCCACTCAAGTTATTCTGAAGGCAGGGTTTGGCTGAAGCTTTAGCTGAAGAAGCTTCTAATTAGAATTAAGCATGCTGCTTTGTGTCTCCACCTCCAAATAAAATACAGCAGAGGAGTCAAGGTCAAGATAATAAAGTAGTCATGCTGGAAAAGCACATGTGTTGTATGAATCATGCCATTGGCTATGCTATATTTATCTCTGTCACACTTTTGATATCATCCCTTTTCATCACATGGAGAACGTGTCCTATGTGCTGCTCACTTCCAAGTGAAACCCAGTTCTGAACATGCAGAACATCACCACAACTTGGTGTCTCACTGAAGCAGGACTGAGCCCTCTTTGTCAAGCAGCTTCCAGAAACAGATAGCAAACAAGTGAGACAAAATGTACCCTTTGGGACAGACTTTTGAGGATTTTATTTTATGGTTACAAATCAGTACATCTATTAATGGCCTGATGATTCTTTCTTTCCTGTTGATGAGGCTCTAGGAGACTGTGTCTCCAACCTGATTTGTGTTGTGAGGATTGAATGAAATCAAAACTAATTGCTGGCTAGTCTGGCTAAATTCCCTGCGGATTCCAGTCACCCCCTGAATTAGGCTGTTTTGGTTAATATGAGATCTGGGTTGAAACAACTACTCACCTTGGTTTTTTACAAGTGCTAATATTGATGTCAAGTTGTTTTGCAGATGCAGCCTAGCCTTTCTCACTTCCCTGTGGAGTATGACCTCGGACCCACAGTGCTACAAACGTTTGGTGGGTTGCAGTGTTTTCACACTGTTCGCTACCATTTGCATTTTGACTGAATTGGTGCAAACAGGATATCTTTCAGTGTCAGTGGGCTGAAGAATATTTTGGAGTTGGTTCAAATCTGTGGCTTTGCATGCACAGTATGAAAACCTAGAAAATGCTGCAGAAGGTTCCTGTCAGCTCCTCAGTAAAGTTTTGTTCCTTAAACTGGGTTAGCCTTGCAAAGAACCTGAAAGACCAGGAGTCTTTATGCATCAGGATGCTTTATTGGTGCACAGCATGGCTGTGGTACGGTTGCACCTTGCCTGCCCAGTAATTTGAACTCACTTGTAGAGGAACCCTGTAAAGTTCAGTCCTGCACTTCACCCTCTTACACTGTGGCATGTGTATTTACTTTATTCTTCTCCCAGCTCTTTGGGCTGAATGAAGTTGAATCTCTGGTTGAACAGCTGCACAGAGTGTTTGATGTCACTTTGCAGGCATGGAGACTTTTCAGTCTTTCCCATTTTGATGCAGATATCTTTTGGCATCTCTCAAGGTGGAATTAGCACAGGTCATGTAGGCTAGGAGGCTCTCTCCACTCTCTCCACTGTCCTTCTCTGCCTTTGTTTTTGGCTTTCTCTTACTGTTTATTTACTGAAATTATTTTTATTCACTCACGCTTGGGCTGGTTTGAATGTCTCCATTGTCTGGACACACTGCCAGCAGCAGCAGCAAGTCTGTGTGGTGCTTCAGGTCCAAGCTAAGGAATCTGGCTAATAACTTAATAGCTTCTCATCTCCACCGAGCTCCCTGTGAAAAGTGCTTTATTGTGGGTTGAGGAGCACACAGATGGCAGCACTCTATTTATCTCCAGGCTGTCACATCACTAGTTGTTCTCAAAACGGGGTGCCTTCACAGGCTGGTGTTTGCTGAGATCTGTGGCTTTAAAGAGCCTTTTCCCGAATAGGATTTGATACAATGGAGAGAAAAGAAACAGCATCTGCACTTACAATGATGGCTCTGAGGCATTAATTCTTTTCACATGCACATGCTCAGTCGACACATGGGCACAGCAGCCTGTGGATATTGTCCTCTCAGTTTGATCTCCCTAGCCTTGAAGTTGTGGGCAGGATTGGAAACAAAGTGCCATCCCCTTTTGCAGTTATCTGTCACTCTCTGAATGCCCATCAGCACCCACAGCCCAGTAACTGCTGCAATAGAGTTAAAACCAGCATGCTTGTGGTTAAAACTTAGCTTCCCATCAACCTAAGTTCCTTAAACTGACAAGAATTGCTACTCCCAGAAGGCAGGGAAGGAAGGAGAATGAAGGGGTTTATAACTCAACACTCAAGCAGTCAGAGAGATTTTATCTTTTGGCTTTTTCAGATACTGCTTTACCAAAGGAGCTCTTGGGTGGTCGTGGCTCCCTTGCTGCCCACCCACTGCTCTGAGTGACTAAACGCCCTGCAGCACTGACTGATCTTTTCCTTGGAAAGACATTTTGATTCCACAGGCACTAAGATGCAGACTGATGAGTAATTGCTTTATTTTTCCTAAAGCTGGAGAGCACAGGGCTGGATTTTTTCACATTTTCACAGAATTTGGGGAGAAGGTTTAACAAAACTCTGAATCTGGTCTCATCTTTTATATCGTTGGTGAACTTGGACAACAGTGATAAGCAACTATGCCCAGGCAAACTTTTCAAATTTCTATAGAGCCACTCAGAGAGTAGGTGGAGGCAGATGCACTGAAGCATCAGGCTTTAGCCTGGGTCACGCCTGTCACGGTGTTATTGGGAAAACCAAGCGCCAATTTACCAGGGTGGAGTTGGGAAATGGGAGGTTTGGGATTGCAGTGACATGGCTGTCATGTTGCATAAAGAGACCGTCCTCTCACATGACCTTTTCAGGGCTTCACCTCAGTCTCTCTCCTTCTGCACTGGCTGGGGGTGTGTCAGCCTGGGACAGCCTGAACACTTCCCCATCAGGGTGCTGCTCTTAGGGAGCTACTTTCAGGATTTGACCAAAGTGAATGTTATGCCACATCCCCAAAAGCTTTATAGAAAGTCTGAGTTCCCAAAGTCTGTCAGGATTTTTGTACCTCCTGGTAACTCTTAGCCTGGACATTATCTGTCATTTAATAAAGGAACAGCAAGCTATAAAAGAAGCACCTGGCAGTTGTGGCAGGCAGTGGTGAAAGCCTGTGTTGGCCCTTTCCTGAGAAAGAGGACAGGCTTGAAAACAGTACAATCTTTACTGTGTGCAAGTAACCCATGGTGTGACACTGGGTTTTCTTTCTAGTGCAGTATTATCTCTGGAAGACAGAAAACCACTTACATTGTACCTTCTCTGAATTATCCCTTATCTCCTTTGTGTGTGTCCTCAGGGAAAGATGCCACAGACACCTCCCTTTGCAGCGATGTTTGACAGCAGCAGCTACAACAGGAACCTGTATCAGACAAAAGAAGGCAGCTGTGGAGGGCTCTATTACCACGACAACAATCTCCTGTCGGGGTCTTTGGAAGCTCTTATCCATCACTTAGTACCCAACGTGGATTACTATCCCGATGTAAGTTACACACCCAGCTAACTCTGTGGCCAGGCCTGCTGTGTCTCCTAAAGGGGAACGTGTGCAGGAAGAGCAGAATGTGTCACATCCATGGCTAAAGAAGGGGTTCAGGTGCCTGAAGCATGTGCTTTATTGGAGGGCAGCATGCAAAAACTCACCTAACCTAGGAAGTCTAAAGCTTTATTACTCCTGTTGTAAGGTGAGCAGCCTTGGTGACTCATTTATAAAGCACACACCTAGACTGGCTTGTCGCTTGATGGATTGTGTGCACCATTGACCCTCAAAAAGCTGAACAGAAAGGCATCACCACGGTTGTGACAGAATGAAAGTATTTATTGCAAAACCAAACGTTTTTTAATGCATATTTCCCATTGTTCATCTGAGGTCCACGTGTATCTTGCAATAAGCAACCAAAATATTGAACTAGTACCACACTGTTTAGGATCAGCAGAGGCTGGATGTGACAACAGGAGGTTTGTCATCTGAGAATTTGTCATTTGACCTGTCTAGGCACATCCAGGCATTGAGACATTTTCAGTAATTCATAGAAAAGAAGATAAAAAGGAATGGTATCAAAAGGTGGCAGGAAAGGGCAGTTGGGGATAACTGGTGGATGATGAAACTGCAGCTCTACTTGTCGACTTGCTCCTGCTGAAGACATAACTCTGCTTATGTTCAGCTTCTGTTATTGTCATAGATCTGTTCACAGTTCCAAGACAGGATCTTTTTTTAACTTGGGACAGAATTTAGAGCAGCACAGGACTGTACTTAAGCTAGTGCTTATCCATTAATGCTTAGTGTAAGCTTCAAATATGTAGCAATTTAGATGCTGGTTGGTCAAACATGATGGTTTATTCCAAGTTTCTAGAGCCAGAACATTGTAGAGTCTTTGTGGAGTGGGTGCCATAGATACTTAACTACTGGCAAAGTGGAAAGTGGAACAATGAGTTGAAATCATTATCTATGGAAAATCAAAGCAAAATAAGGAGCCTCTTCTTGTAACCTCAGAATCCGTTACTGATTTTTATTCTGTAAAATTAAGCTATGTAGTTCCCTCCACTTTCACCCAGGAGACAAATGTTTACTGTAGAGCAAGAGAAGATGAGTTGAAATTTTATTCTGAGTAATTTCAGGTAATGAGCTTGCAATAAGGCTGTGTGCAATAGGAGAGCTAAGCCACCTTTGCCCTGCCTTGTTTTGGTTTAATCTTGCATAACTTGGCTTGAGCACAAACTTATAATACTGGTTCTGGAGCAATGATAAGTGTTAAATGCTTGCCTCTGTAGTAATTGCTTTTGGCACAGCCACATGTAGAGTTTTATTCTTCAGATAGTAAACTATGAGTAGCAGATTTTTCAGGAAGGCATTTCAAGAAAATGTAGAAAAATGCTGGTGATTTATGCCTTTCTCTGTCTTCCTCTTGTTCGCAGAGGACGTACATTTTCACCTTCCTTCTCAGCTCCCGTCTCTTCATGCACCCGTACGAGCTCATGGCCAAAGTCTGCCACCTGTGCATTGAGCAGCAGAGACTCAGTGAGCCTGGCCTGGACAAGGTGAGATCCCACACTCTCAGGGACTTCCCAGGTCCCTGCCCAAACCAAATGCTTCTATTCAAGACAGTCCTCAATAGCATTGAACAGATTGAAAACCTGATGCAAGTAACTAGAATTTGACCCTTTATTCACTGAGATTCATGGGGAATTTCCACACTACTCAGCCTGTCCTCCATGGGGGCTGCTGCTTCTGCTGCATTGTTGGTTTTACCGAGGGAATCTCTGAACCAGGGTCCTGAACAGGCCAAAATCTGCCCTCCGAAAGTCCAAGACAGAGGCTTTGTTGATCGCCTTCCTTACTTCACTGAGAATCAAAAATCATTTCATGGTCACTGTGTCCAAGGCAGCCTCTCACCACCGCATCTCCCCACCAGCCTCTCTCTGTCTGTGCACAGGTTTATCCCTATAAGGTGTAGTGCACACATAGGTCTTGGCACAACTGAAATTTACCACTTTCTTTGCTGAGGGTTAGTCATAAGTTATAGAAACTCTAATCAATGCCTTGCATTGAGACACTCCTGATAATGAGGGGAGTCATTTCCACCCACCTGGGGCAGAATTTGCAGGTCAGCTAAGACAATGAGAGTCTCCTCATTGGCTTCCATGGCCATTGGCTCTGGCCTGTAATCCAGTGCTGAATGAAGCTAAGATTAAAATTTACCTTATATTCATAGCCTTATGCTCCACAGTATCCTACAGTGCACAGTATTCTATTTCCTTTCAGCTAGATATTTCCCGCATTGCTGTTATGTGTAACATTCCTCGCTACTGTTTCCAAATAGAACTGGACCCAGAAGATTGCACCAAAAATCCTACAGTTGTTGACTGAATGGACAGAGACTTTTCCTTATGATTTCCGAGATGAAAGAATGATGAGGAACTTAAAGGAGTTGGCGCAAAGAATAGCCAGTGGGGATGAGGTAGGTTGTCTGCAAACAAAGTTATTGGATAAAAAAGCATTCCTGTTATTGCTTTGATATTGCTGTTAATAACAAGGTGTGGCTCTGGGTGCTTAAGAAGACTTACTGTGAAGGTGCTGGTAGGCCAAAAGTTCTGTCTGGTACCTAAGCCTAGGATGAAATCACGCAGTATAAGCAGGTCTTCTCCAAAGCATGGGCAAGGTTCTCTCCCCCTCTAAGCCCATAACATAATCCTGTTTTGTGCAGATGGGCACAACTTGGTGGATGTTAGTATTTATCATTTTAGAGATTCTACTTGGAAGAAGCTATCTAGGACAATAGCTGAGAAATCCCTATTAGTGTTGATCATTTCTTTAGTAAGATGTATTGGAATTGGGCCTTTGACCTGTAGGTCAGTGGAAAAGTTATAGCAGTTTTGGGGAGAAATTTCCAAAAGAGAACAGGACCAGGAATAATTGTCTTGAGCTTAAAGTATCAGATCAGAGAAAGTCTATCATATTCCTTCCTGTGGATGGTGCGCACAAGGAAATCACCTGACCTTTTTCTAAATCCCACTTTTCAGATGGAAGTAAAGTTCCATGTGGGTATTATGAAATAATTTGATGCTCAATTAATAGTTGTCTTTTAAATACTGAAATAAACTCAGCCAAAAGCCAAAGGTTATATTTACTTAGTGGAAGGGAATTAACAAGCTTTCAGTAAATAAATCCTGTGTAGCTGGCATAACACTGCTATTGCAAAAGACACTGGAGTGGCATTTGGAAGAACTATAAACACAAATAGCAATTGCTAAATGGCATTGTGTTTCCAGTGTTCCTCAGGGACCAGTGTTCCTTATATAAGCTTTTAAGTAATGATATGGATGAGGCAGCAAACAGCACATTAACAGGCGTGGAGGTAAGCTGGACTGAGAGGAGCTGAGAGTGCTGCCAAAGGCCTGGAAGGGTCTGAGGCTGTTCACAAGCATGGAAAAGAGCGAACCTAAACTGAACTTGGAAGCTGAAATACGTTTTGTTGTTGTCAAAGTGGGGAGGGATGAAAGTAGATGGGACAAATTAATGAGATGCCGTACAAAATATAAATGAAAAAGAGATCCAATTTGATGTGCAAGCTGAAAGGTTGCAAGATAGCTCAAGGGAGCTTTGGGCCGGGAAGAGGCAAGAGGTGTGCCTTCACTCCAGGGGTGCCAGGTTGCTTTGTTTCTAGATACTCTTCATATCAAAGTAGGAAACTGAAGTTCAGTTCCAGGCAAAGTAGTTATGATTGAGAGCTCACACCCACTTGAAAAGTACTCGCTGGCACAAAAAAAAAAAAAAAAAGAACTGCTTAGCCTGGAGGAAGTTGAGTTGGTGGATGGAAGAATAAAATGAGAAGAGGGAAGGGTTGTCTGCAATGAAGTTTCTGGCACAACAGACAGTTTAAACAGTGAAATCATCTATTGAAGGGAAAGGCAGATGTACAAAGCTGCTAGAAAATGTGCAAAGGGAGCAATCTTACTCTGCAGAGAACTATAAATCCTTTCTAGCTGTAGCTTTGAGGTTTTTTTGACTTTGAGGTTTCCTTTAGAAAGACAAAGTGAAAGCAAGCACTGCAGTAAATTGACTTGTTTTATTTTGAACTGCTTGGATCAGTAAATGGCAACTTCCTTGACCTTGCTTTTCTACAGATCACTTGGATTTTTGTGAGTCATTACCCTAAAGAACACAAAAGAAGCAGTTTCCTACTCTTGTTCACTACAGTTCTACTTATAGCTTCTTATTCCACTTCCTGAATTATTGTACTCCAGTTCTTTTAGAATCTGTCAGTAAGAGTATGACCAAAACTTCTCACCACACTAACATATCGCTCCTTCAAAACAACATATCTGGAAAAAGCTTTGGAGGAAAGGACAAATTTATCAGAATAAAGGAAATACTGCAGTCTTGGACTGATCATACTATGGTGTGCAGACAGTAGTTTTTGGATGATCCTTTTTGAAGCCACTTAGGTTTTGCTTTAATGGTTTCGGATGATATGTGAAATCTGGAAGAGTAGCCCCCTTGGTTACACATTTCTATCTACTTAAGAGTTGAGTTCCACTCTTGCTGAAAATTGTCACTCCTGGTAACTTAAATAACTACATGGAAAGGCCTGCAAAAACAAAAGAAGAGAGAGATGGTTTTATTAGCTTCTTCTTTTCCTCAGATTCACTGCAAGTTTAAGCTCTGACTTCGGTGAAACTGATCATGATTTTCTGTAGAGAGAAGCAGGCAGTTTATCACTGAGTGGCCTCTTATTTGGTTTTTCCTGTGGTCTCAAGCAGGAGAAGATGGAGTATTTTCATTTCTTGTATTTCCTCCAGTGGTGGTTGGTACTTTCAGGAAGTGGATTGAATACATCTTTTCTTTGAGCTAACTGGGTCAATACTGAACCTGTCAGACAATCACTGCTTAAACCCTCAGCTGGACTCCTTTTGATCTGATGAAATGCCAATATTACAAATTCACATAATAGAGCTTCTCTTGAGTTGACAACAAATACAGGTATCAGCATCCATCTGTTGCAGTGTCATGCAGACTTTAATGATGTCTTCTCACATCTCAGAAGTGTTTTCTGATTGTTTGGTGTTAAAACAGATGTACCGGAAGAACGTGCAGCAGCTCCTCCAGAACCTGATTCGGAAGCTGGCCGCAGTTACCCAGTACGAGGAAGTGCTTGCAAAAATTGACACCACCACATCCACAGATCGCCTCACGCTCCTAAAGACCAAGCCCCAGTCCATCCAGAGGGACATAATCACTGTCTGCAATGATCCCTACGTGTTAGCTCAGCAGCTGACGCACATAGAGCTTGTGAGTTGTTACATTCCCAGGCATGACTTCATCCCTCCCCTCTTTTTGAAGTGCAGTTTAACAGGGGATATGACTTGGCTGCTTCTGTGCTTTGTTTAGGAGAGACTCAATTATATTGGACCAGAAGAATTTATCCAGGCGTTTGTGCAAAAGGATCCTTTGAATAATGACAAGGTAATAGGAGCAGATCTGGAGCAGCTCTGAAATGCATCATTTACCATCAGGTGCACCGTGGGCTGGTAGTGAGGTCCGGCAATAAATGAGGACCAGTAGAAAACAAGCTTTAGTAATCCCATTAAACATTTTGTTAATGTTTTTTTTCTTTCTGGAGTACAACTCCTGAAGCTCCAGAACTCAGCCAAAAAATTGACTTAAATGAACACATTTCCTGGGTTTTCTGACTTAAGCTAAGGGAGAACTTAATCCTGTGAATGTTTTCCCCAGGCCATCTACGCGGCCTACAGCTGGAAGAGGCTGAGTTTAACTTTGCCTTCTGCATTATTCATTTTCGACATCTGTTCTTCCTTTTTAATAAACTAAACTCTTTGCAGCCAAGTGGCACATGGGGGAATTTGCAGGTAGAGCAGACATAACAAAAAGAGTGTGCAGAGGGCTCTAAATCTACATGAGATGGAGGGTAAATATGCAGTGTTTCTAACTAGCCATGACAGAGTTGTCATCTCTTTGAGTGCTGTTTTCAAAAGGACTTAATTTTTTATGTTTTTGAAGATGACTTAACCTCTCTAAATAAACTGTGATAAAGTCAGTCCATTAAAACTTGAATTTAAAACTGATAAACAGGATAGAATGACAAAAGTTTACAATTTGATGTTCAGTCAGATGGTCTCTGAAATTGTTCTTCCAGATAGAGATCACTGAAACTGCAGTCTACCTCTTTTTAGGCAACCCTGAGGTGTGGTGTGGGAATGATTCCAAGATGATACAGCATAGCACTGCTCAGGAAAGGGATAATCCCCTCAAAATGGTAGAGCTGGTTAGGATGTAGGATGTCTAACCCAAAGTTAGGATGCAGTATGTCTATTTGTCATCAACCACTGAACATAATGTGCCTGACCTCTGTTTTCCTGTGCACTTGCAGAGAGCTTAGCATTGTATCTACTCTATGAGAGGGAGTAAGGACTGAAACAGTGTGTGTATTCAAGGGACCTTTATGCAATATTTAGGCCTGATTGTTTGAATAAGTCTGTCCTGGGTCCTTAAAGCATCCCAGTAGGACTTCAAGCATGGGGTGGATTCCAGATGCCTGCTGGAGTGCTTTACTGGGCCGACAGCTCGGAAGGAAGTTACACATGTTTGAATATTACCACTGCTGCTTTCGCTCTAAGCTTTTTGTCACTTTGGGTAATTTGAGTTATTCCTGGTTACTTGACAGTGTTTGGGAATGGCAAGGCAGAAAGCCAAAAGGTCTCACAGGAAAAAGATAAAAATTGTGCTAAAAGTTGCTATTTCATTTCTCTGTAGAGCTGCTACGGGGATCAAAAGAAGACTCGGAATCTTGAAGCCTATGTGGAGTGGTTTAACAGGCTCAGTTACTTGGTTGCAACAGAAATCTGTATGGTGAGCAAGGACTTTTTGTGCTGAAAGGTTTTATTTAGTTGTCTAAAACTGTGAAGCCTTTTCAGGTTTGGTGCCTTTTGGACTTTTCATTCACTTGGTTCTGTAATTGTTCGCATTTGGATGCAGTCAGAGCACGTCTGAAGAGGAAATAAATTCAGTGTTTTTAGCATTATACTGGTGCCTGAGCCTTGTTTATGTGACAGTAATGTTTTATTCTGGGTTAGCCCTTCTTGGTACATGAGCATGTCTGGCCTGCTGTTCTCTTCTCTGAAAGCCTCTTGTGAATTGAGGCACATTCTCTTCCCTGGCTGACCCTCTACTCTGCTCTGCTGTTCTTCATATCCTTTTTCTTGGCAGAGCCTCTTTGCCTGTTGTCCTTGTTCTCTGCCTCTCCAGGATCTGGTTTGTCTTTGCTGTCCTGAATGCTTTTGTACACAATAGTGTGGCTTCCTTTACTTGTAAAGGATAGTGTGAAGCTGTGGTACTTAAGGAAAAGACTTTTAACAGGGGTGTTATTTCTTCGGGGATGTGTCTGAGTGCTGGTTCCTGCTGAGCATAACCCTACAAATGCATTTCTTGCAGCCTGTGAAGAAGAAGCACAGAGCAAGAGTGATAGAATATTTCATCGATGTGGCACGGGAATGTTTTAACATTGGCAACTTCAATTCCTTAATGGCTATTATTTGTAAGTATGTGTACTGAGATATTATTTTATTCCTGTTTAAATCTGGATAAAGGAAGCAGAGTGCTTCACACAGAAGTCTACTGCACAGCTTGGTCAGCAGCATGAAGTTGCTCAACACTGTAGTGCTATGTGTGTAGTATAAAGTTGGTATAAACCAAAGGTTTCATTGCCGCTCTTCAGAGACCTAAATCCTCGCTTTTTAAAACCAACTTCAGTGCTAAATTGGAATAAAAACTTGCCTTGTAATATGGAGAATTGATGTCTTCCATCGTTTCTATCACATCCTAGTGGTTTAAAAATTCCACACTTCTTTACATCTGGTGGAAAAATGCTGGGAATATTTTTTTTTTATTTGAAATATGAAAACTTCATAATTATGTGTAGTTTTCAATAAATTATGTAAGAGATGGTGTTCAGAACACTCATTTGAGCTTTTCTGCTGTATATACATGTTTTATCAGATCCACATTAAATGATGTCTTAGCATTTTTTTTTAGAGCTTTCATTCTGTAAGAGAAGAAGATTTTGTTTCCAAGATTATTTTGGAATTTAAAGAAAACAGTGACTCTGATTTCTTGAGTAACTCCATTGAAAACACTTGTTATTGGTAATAGATTCTTTGCTTTAGAAATACTTACTAGTCCAAGCTACCTGAAAGATTTTTTTTCTTTTAAATACTCCAGTAATCTCTTTCTCTTATATCAAGCTGGCATGAACATGAGTCCTGTGTCTCGATTAAAGAAAACCTGGGCAAAAGTGAAGACAGCCAAATTTGATATTCTTGAGGTAAGTTTGGCTAATATTTGGACAGGAGGCTGTTAATACCATTTTACTTTTAACTGCTCTAAAATGTGAGTTTGGCTTCATTATGACATTTAATTTAGTATATATGTGCTCTTAATGGATATTGTCCAGCTGACTTTGTCAAAGATCATGCAGGTGCAGCACTGTATGAGTTTGTGATTTATCCAAGAGAATGTATTGGATTTCTTGTTGTGCTGAATGGACATTTTTAAAAATAAGGTTCTCTTCTGATCAAACAAACGAGTGATACTGCAGCCCTCTACAAAGCTGTGTTTGTGGGGCTCTTCAGAAGACCTTTTCCTATTTAAGAGTTGCTCAGCTGAGAAAGGATTGTGTGTACCTCATTATCTGCATCTTTTCATGCCTTGCAGCATCAGATGGACCCTTCCAGCAATTTTTATAATTACCGAACTGCTCTGCGTGGAGCCACTCAGAGGTCCCTGACAGCCCACAGCAACAGAGAGAAGGTGTGTTGGCAGTGGGCAAAAGGGAAATGTGCTTGTTAAGGTGCATGGTAAACCTTTATCCTGGAATTCTGATTCTCAGCAACTCTACCCCTCGTGGGCTTATAAAAAGCTGCCAGATCAGTTTGGTGCTGGCTGACAGTCCAAATATTAAATGATCACTTTGATTATTTAAGTAAAGTAAGTTTCCTCAGCTCATTTCTGTTTGACAGACACCTATATCTCACAAACCTGTACCACAAGTAGAAAGGCTAAGGACTGACATGAGGTTGCTGTTTGTTCTTGCAGCTGCTGCTTGTGCTAAACTTTCAGTAATTCATGGCTTAAGGTGGAAAGACTTTAAAACTTACAAAAGCCATTCTAAACCTCAAATCTAGGCAGAGCTGTGGCATTCCCTCCCTGTATATAGTCTTTAGATGCAGAATCTCAGTGGTAGTTCTTGTGGAAAGGAATCAAATATCTTCCTAGCTGCTCTCTACTTGGAAGCAGTTGCTCATCAACTTGATGAGCAGTTGCTCATCAAGCGCTTCATGCTGCGTTTAATAAACGTGATCTTGCAGTTCGTGGAATAAACTACCAGGTAGATGAAGCAAATCCACGTGCAGTCTGCTGATCTATACTATTGTTATACATGGAATGTTTTTCTGTGTCCTGAGGATCTGTTCACATATCATTCAAAGTACCAGAAGTTTAAATGTAAGAGGCTTACTTCTTTTCAGAGAAAAGTCAGTTTTAAGACTTTAGAGAAAGAACTTAGAGATATTGAAATATGGTGCAGTGAAGTGTTCTATGGAAATAAGAAGTGGTATTTGTTTTATCCCCAGTTGTAACAAGGATGTGTAGCTGTGAAAACTTCCATAGGATGAAAATTAAAATAGAACAATTTTAAGAAAATAAAATTCTCCAGCATTCTCCAAAGAAAATACTTTGTTCAGTTGGCAGGAAATGCTTAATTTTAAGCCAGTCAGTACCAAGGTTCCATGACTTGCATGAGCTCAGGGAACTGTAACTTGAAAACCATTTGTGCTGCTACCCCAATATTCTCTGCTGTGCTTCAGTGTGCATTCCCCTCATTTACCAAACAAGTCCTGTCAAGAGGGAAAGCTACACTACAAGATACCTGCATGAGTTACATGTAAGAAATAGGTGCCTCTGACCATTTATCTTCTGGAATCTGCAAGGAAGAAGGAAAAAATGAAAACAGGAAGGACATGACACAGAAATGCAGGACTTTCTGGAGAGACTTGTATTTTAAAATGTCGTGACTGCACAGTTTTTGTGTAAAGATGTAGAATGCTTAGTCCTTCAGTATTTTGCTTACCTTTTGTATCACCTGACTTCTTTTCATTTTTCTCTGTAGACCACTGTGTCTTGCTTCAAGACCAGACTGATAATAATAATGCTGTTCTCTCCCTAGATCGTGATACCTTTCTTCAGCCTCTTGATCAAAGATATTTACTTCCTCAATGAGGGTTGTGCCAATCGCCTTCCAAATGGTCACGTCAATTTTGAGGTAAGTAGGGCACTGAGTGGGGTTTTAATGCAGGGTCAGCCCCTTTAACAGAAAACTGGAGCAGATCACAGTCTAATTTCCACTGGATTCTGAGAGAGCAAACATAGACTGGAATTTGAGTATATCTGTTCCTTCTCAGGGGAGCTGGGAGGTAGTCAGGGAAAAGCAGTTTTATTGGAGATGGAGTGTTTATAGAAACTTTCAATATTCCCAGTTTTTTTTGTGGGGGGAAAAAAGCCATCAGAACTTCTTCCCAGTGCTCAAATTCATCTCAACATTTCAATACACAGGTTTGATATAGTTAATGACAGAATGTTCAAATTAGTATTTTAGGGCATATCTTTTAATTCCTCACATAAAAAGCAAGTTCCTCCTTTATCAAGATAAATAGTAATCATTTTCATGCATGTAAGTCCCAGATTGTCTCTGAAGAAATATGTGATAGAGCAGCAGTGAGGGAGTTTGGACTCTCTTGTCTTCCAGTAGTTCTTGTGGCTCTGATTTCATGCTTGTTATCTGACACAGGGTGAGTTACCCAATGATTTGTTTCCTGGTACTTTCGGTTTTCAAGAAGCCTGGGTCATTCACACAGAAGTGCAGTACATGTCAGTTGTAGTCATGGGTCTGAATTAGCCCAAAGGTTCTTAAACTAGGCTGTGCAATCACCTGGAATGTCATTTTGCTCAAGGAATCCATGTGCACTTGAGGCATATTAAACTTTAATTGAAAGAGCTTATCAATTAATGGCACCAGCACACTGCATGGGCAGTGTTTATTTTTGGCATAATGTTCTAGCAAGAAAATAGAGCATTTCATATTTGCTAACTGACAGGAAACATCTGGATTTTGAAATGTCAGTATTAAGCACTTGATGTGAAAATCACTGTGTATTCAATTGCAAAACAAAAACCGTGAGCATCATCAAAGTCAAAATTTGGGCATAAAGAGTGTTACCAGCTCCTTGGAAAAAAAATAAAAATAAAGTGCACTTCATGATCTACTATATTGCTATTCACAATAGCAATGTTAACAAGGTGAAGGAGTGAGAAGTTACCATAGCTTGAAACAGGAACACAGAAGTTAGAGGCTGAGTGTTGAGTCAGATCACATTCAATTCTATCTTAAAAGCCAAGGACAGGCAAAGCCTTGGTCTCCAAACCACGATCTCTCCCTCTTTTTGAAAAAAATGTTCAGGGTAAGCAATGCTGTTCAACATATAGCACCTCTTCTGCTTTTTTTTCTGACAGAAATTTTGGGAGTTGGCAAAACAAGTCAGTGAATTTATGACATGGAAGCAAGTGGAGTGTCCTTTTGAAAGGGATTGGAAGATTCTGCAGTACTTGCTCTCTGTCCCAGTCTTCAGTGATGATGGTAAGGAGCTCTGGATTTCTTCAGGGATGGTGTCACTGGCTACTGCTTAATCTCTTTTTGTGTTAATTTGTGGCTTCCACAGTAAGGGAAGACTGTCCTGAGACATCTCTGTCTGGCAAGTGAAAAATGCTCCTCCCTTACAAATGACAGAGAAGACAAGATTTTTCTTGTATGTGCATATAGTCTGTGAGAATCAACATTCTGAAATAGAATGAACTAAATTGATGTGGTCCTTCTAAATGTCACATGAAATGTATTTATGTGGACTTTCAGGATACTTTGTACTAAAGGGTGCTGCTTAAGGAAGAAAACAGGGACTTCACTGGCTACATACAAAGCACCATGTCCCTGGGCTCATTTTATTTTCTCTCGAGTGCTTTCTGCTCCTCATGCTTCTGAGTTTCCACCGGTTGGTTTTTCCCCCCCTCAGGGTAGTCTTTGTTCTCATGCACACTTTGTTAGCATTGTCTGGGTGCAATTATAAGCAATGCTATACTTCCTAATGGGATTCTGAAGCCCTGAACTGAGGGATGGAGAATACATGCCTGCTTCGTTTAACTCAGTCTGCTTTGCAGGGAGAGCAAATTTTAAAATGCCAGTAGGCCTAACATAATGTATTTGCTTCTGATTGCAGCACTTTACTTGGCTTCCTATGAAAGCGAAGGCCCTGAGAACCACATTGAAAAGGACAGATGGAAGACACTAAGGTTTGTGTCAGAGGTTACCCAGATCAATAAATAAATAGAATGGGATACAGAGAAGCATCAAGCAGTTAAAACCAAATGGCATGTTACGTGTTTCAACAGATGGGACACAGCATGCTTGTAAATCCCCCCTCCAGTCTGGAACTTTCGGAAAAGATAGAACAATCAGTCTTTATCTTAAGCTCTATAGGTCCTTCTTTCCCTTAGGAAATGGGAATTAGAATAAGTAATTTTGTATTTTAATTTCTTGTGTTCCTCAGTGAAGGAAGAAAGTACTTCCTAAACTCTGAGAAATCCCAAATTCCTCACAAGTACTATACAGAGCACTCTGGATTCCCCACAGATGTTTTCACAGCTACTGCATCCCTTTGTGCACCAGCCTTTCAGACAGGGCTGAGGTTTGCATAAAAATTGTTTTGGGGAAAATGCATTAATGAAACCACTTAACAATTTAGAGTTCAGGCTGGGGAAAAATATTTAGCAAAATCATTTTTGGCTTTTCTTCTACTGCTATTAGAATGCAGCCTCATCAGCTCTTTGATTTTACTAATTGGAAGGATACATGAACCATAAGGCAGGGAGTTGTAGCAATTCCATCTGATTGATTCCACTCATTTTGAGAAGACAGAAAGAGTTACTCACATCAGGGCACAGACACTCCACATTACACAGAGTGACAAGATGAAAATCTGTAGTAACACGAATTTCAGTTTCATGGTTTCCTTATCGTAGTCACTCTGTCTGAGAAGATTTATTTCATTCTAATGATTGTCTTCACCCATTTGCATTTCCCTCTGCCTTTCAGGTCAGCACTTCTGGGCAGAGTCTAGAGCACACCACGTCTGCTGTTGCTGTGTTACATGGATTGCCAAGGGGCATGGCTTGGCTTATTTTTCTGTGCACTGAGTGGCACTCAGAACGATGAAAGATGTGCAGTCAGTTGCGATATCTTGGCAGCAAAGATGAAAGAAGTTAATTCAAGAACAAACAGGCAGCTTCTCCCATCTGACAGATGAGATAAAATCACAGCCCACTCAGCTGGGATTCAGGCTGAAGTATTGATTGAGAATCCTTTGAAGATCTCAGATGCTGCCTATGAATCATTTCACACCTGGATGGAGTATTCTTTCCTTTCCTTTTGCTGCAGCTGGCTGCTGCAAGGACTCTGCAGAGCTGCTGCAAGGACTCACAGGAGGCTATGGAGGGGAAATGTTCACCATTCCTTTCAGTGAAACCCAAGTCTGCATTGAAGAGCTCCCATTCCTAATAAGCTGAATATATCCCGGAAGTTTGGGATTGCAAAGAAGGGAAAGGACTGGACACAAAAATTGGCTGCTGAGGAGAATTTCTCCCTACCACTGTAATGGTGGCTGGGTTTTTTTCTTTTTCCGATGTGTTTTTGAGTTGGCTGCTGGCAGGCAAACTCATTATTATTTTAAGTTATTTAAAAAATATAAAGTAATGAAAATCAAGGCTGTGGTAGAAAATATACTTGCTATAAAAAGATAATAGCTATGTAGCTCTACAACTTCTAGGGAGGCTTTTTCTTTTGTTCACTTCTTTAGAGCTAACCACTATGTGCAACAAACATTCTTATTTTTACTGTGAGGTTTTGTTACTCTTGATTTTCCATACTTGACCTTCTTCTTATATTAGGTTGAACAAGCTGACTTTTCTAGAATAGTCTTTGAGAAACTGGCATAAAAATTGTGTTGAAATATGAGAGTATGTTTTTATTCAGTAATTTTTATTACTGCTTTTTTTTTGAAAGGGTAACAGTGGAGAACACAATCCACTCTTGATTTAAATAGCAAGATGCTAAAAAGAAAAAAAGAGGCTTCTTCTCAGCTCCAGCTATGAACAAAACAGTTTTCTTGTGCGTTTGCTTTAGGGATTATGTTTATGGCTGTGAAGTATTTCACTGTGTTACACACCTATTAAGTTTTTAGTAGCTCTGAATACTTAGTCACTCTATCTATGCTAGGAAGAACATGATTGAAAAAAAAATACGAAACCAAGCTGTAGCTGTAGATCACCCTGGATGCAAAAAATCAATAAGCAAAGTACATACTCGGCAAAAGAAAAAACAACAAACCCTATTTGCAATTATTCTGCTACTGTTGTAAAAAAAAAAAAAAAAGGAAAAAAGTAAGAATAAATATATTTATTTGTTGCACTGCATCTCTTGAGTTTTCAGGTAAGGTGGTTTTTATGTTCTGTCTGTACCTTTTCAGGCAAATATTTTAATTTTGAATTCCATGGTAACACATTGAGGTAGCCTTTGTTAATGGGGACACTGTCCTTAATTACAGCCTGTTTGATAGTACAAGGTACTGGAAGTCTCAGAGTTTCATATTCCACAAGGACCAGCACCAGGGCCTCAAGCCCTGACAGAGAAGGTTTCCTCTCCTCCTTTCCCGTTCTCCGTACAATGGAGGAGGGCGGATCCAACGGAGCTTGGGGTAAAGGAGAATGAAGAGGGCCAGCTCTTGGAAAGGAGAAAACTGCTTCTGCTGTGCACAGACTTGCCTCCCAGATTTCATCAGGTGAGGTCTTTCCCATCCTCCCCTCTACATCCTTCCCCTGTTGTCACGGCTTATTCCCGGTGCTTGAAAGTGGAATGCAAATCCCAAACCTCTGGCAAGCCAGAGCTGCTCCTTCAGCCATTATTTAACTTAAGTGTTTGATGTTAGAGCCTTGCCATGATCTGTGTCCTCTGCTCCATCATTTGGTGCAGCCAAACCATGCTGGGCTTTCATTTTGAACATCCCAAGCTATGTCAGGCTGTTGAACCACTGATGTGGAAAGAGCCATTCACACCTGTCCATAGCAAATGGGAGAGAAAAGGACTGATTCTTCCATGGTCGAGCAACTTCCAAAGGAAATATCACAGACGCTCAGAAATGAGGAGTTACAAGATCTCATTAGCTCTACAAGCTGAGTGTTCAGGCAGGACTGAAAATCCCAGCTCAGTGCTGGCAGATGCTCAGTGCTTAATGGGGGCAGAGGCAGCAATGTCTCCTGTACAAATGGCTCAAACATTACTTATTTATTTGTGGTGCACTTTCTTCTTGTGGTGCAGAGACAAAAACTGCCTCTTACAGAGCCATGTGAACCAATTTGTTCAAAAGAGTCTACAGATGTCTGGCTAAGCCTGCAAAAACAATACCTGTCCTTACCATCCAGCCATTTCCCTGCTCTCCTATTTGGAAAAATCTTCATGGTGTCATCACGAAAAGAGCAGTTAGATGGATGCAAAATTGTGCAAGAGCCTATTTACAGCTGTCATGTCTAAAAGAACAAGAAGGAACCTTTACATCCACGTGGGTATTTTGCATTTGTGTTGTATTTTGTCAGCCTTCCCAGACAGATGTTCTTGGCAGAGCTGAAAGTGGTACTTGATCTAGCACTAAAATTGGCAAATAGGCTAGTAGGCAAAATGTCATTCATTTTCCAAGACTTCTGTTACTCTAGGGAATATTCCCTGTCATTCTGGGAGACTTTCCTTACATGTTGTGTGTAGTATGCTCCTTTGTGGGCTTCCTGCAGTATTTTTGCTGGAAAAGAAGAATAATCCTTTTGTAGTGCACCAGTGTCTGCTTTTTCTCTCAGCTCCTCTGTCCAATCTTAGTAGCAGATTTTTCCTGCTTAAAGGGAAGGCATGTGTTAAGCTGACACTTCATACTCAAAGAACTGATCAAGTTCAGTGAGGGTTGGTACCAGCAAGGGCATCATTTGATACCCACTGGCACATCATCATCATTACACTGCTGCATAAAGCTCTTGTGGAATATGATTTTTTTCTTTCTCCTTCATTAGAAATTTTTAGCTACAGTGTGACCAAAAAGCAGATCTCGCTGTAAGCCAGCTAAATACAGTGTCCTCCTTTCATGAAGATTACTTTTCAAGAAGAAAAATGCAAAAGATATTTTGAATAAAGCAGCTGTTTTTCATCAGTTATTTATATAGTCAAAGAAGTCTGAGTGCCAGTGATTCTGCGGGGCCAGATTATCTGCTTTCTTGCAGTGCTTTTCTCCCCTGTCTTGTGAAGTCCAGAGGTTGGAAGGGGGAAATTTTCTTAGGTGGACTTCCAGCTGCAGGGAAAAGCAGCACCTGGAGCCAGTGTATTCCAGGGAACAATAAACCAAGCAAAATAATCGGTGTTTCAGCACCAAGTCTGGCCTAGTGGTCAAAAGATTAAATAACTTTCCTGGCATTAACAAGTCCTTATTGTCTGACAACTCTCTAGCCTTTACATATGGAATGCCTCACTGCTTTTTAAACGAGATTTTCATGGGAGAAAGGTATACATAGGAAGTCAGAAATAATTAAGGCTGGGAGAAAATTATTTCAGAAAGAGTTGGAGTTTCCCTTGTCCTTTTCTCCTCCAAGTGGTTCAGAGTAGTTGAATTCTGCTTTTCCATTAAAAAAGTTAGAAGAGGATCTATGGAGTAATAGAAAAGAGAATCTGGTAAGAAAGAAATTGGCACCCCTCTCCTGAAGCATATCACGTAATTGTAGTTGCAGTATTGGATAGAAGGAAGTGCAAGCAATAGAAGTTTAAGTTACAGTAATTTGTTTGACTTGCATGTGTTGAATTTCAGGTTTGCTGCCTAAGAAGCTCCACTCAGAAATAACATAGTGATTCTCTTGTAAAGGGAATCAGAGGTGTGCTGTGTCTGCTACCCAGCTTAAGAGAAGATAACATCCAATGCCAACAAGAGTGACTTAGTAGGATGACAGCAAAAGTTCACAAAAAATTTGAGCAATTATCAGAAAGGTTTAGAAAATAGCATGTGAAACATGAATTAAAACATGAATTGGCAACTTACAATGTGTTTCTTCCTACTGCTGTTGCTAAGATAACAATGTTTTCTTATGCTAACAATGAAGAACATTACTGTTTCTCCTTAATTTCTGTTTCAGCAAACATACAACTCTTTTTGGTACTTCTTTCTGTTTGGCAGTTCAGGATCAGGCCTAGAGGAAGCAGCAGGTGATGCTCCTTGATCCCTGTATGACTCAGTTTGATAACCAGCAGAATTCAGAGGCTGTTTGCCCCCCCATAAAAAAGTGCTTAGAGCATTACTTACTCTCAAGCAACCTCACAGAGAACAGGTCTCATTTCAAGATCCAACCTGAATATGGAGAGCTGAGCATTAAGGATCTGTGAATTTCTATTTCAACAGGTTTAGTAAGAACTTAAAACCACGATACATGTTGAGGTGTTTTTCACAAAAGATTAGTGAAAATATGTTCTGGAGCAATATTCACAGAGTTATGTCATTAGTAGATTAAGTTTCAAGGAAAAGGTAAGTGTATGAGAACAGTAAATGATAATGTTAGCTTTTTAACAGATAGAATTTTCCTTTCCTCACACAAAATCAAATTCAGATTCATCCCAGATGGTTGCTTTCATAATACAGATTTTTCAGGACACAGTACAACTATTGGTGATGTGCTATCAGGTGCTTGTTATACTTAAGAAATATTCCTCACCTTTAGAAACGAAGTGGGTATTTAAATCCATATACTTGTCTATACAAATTTCATTTCATATAATGGTAGCATACTTGATTGGATTATTTAAATGCTACTTTCCTTGTCAAATAAGAAAACTTTATTAACTGCCATGAGAAGTCATAGTTACACAATGTCATGTGAAGAGTATCAGTTGCTGTATCAGTGGTTAGCATGTTTTCAGTAAAAAGAAGTGAAGAAGTGAAGAAGGCACTTCAGTTATCTCCAGCATGACTGAGAGAGTGTTTTCAGTTAAGTGTTACGTGCTTGTTCTGTTTAAATCCCTTATCTGTAGTCTGCTACTTTTGAATTGAGTTTAAAAAATTGCGGAGAACCTCTCCTTCCTAGTGGGAGGAGAGGAGAGTGAGTGTTTACCCCTCCCACCCAAGGATGCCTGTTCCTTCAGTGCCCCTCTCCCCGTAAGCCCATTTCAGTCCATGAACTTTCCTGATTTCAGCTTCTGCCTTTCAAGATGTGGATGGGAAACTTTAGTCTGATGTGGGGTGCCCTCTTGTGATACAAATGAAACAAATCCAGAGATCCGGGTGGGATGGGATGAGGAAACATGAATGAAAGTTCCCAAGAAAAAATGTGTTTAGACTGTGACCATACTCAGAAGCCAGCAACTGCATTATCTCCTTAGTCTTCAACTTCTGCCAACATGTGGTGTGAAGCCAATGAGAATTAAGCATCATAATGAATTTTAATTAGGCATATTTCCTACACAACCTCACTTGTCTCAGCTTTTTCCTTGGAATAGCTTGTAATTGAAATCAAGCTAAAAGCAAGCAGCAATTCAGGTAGGGCACTGCATCCTGTTGTGAACCACCTGGAAAGCTGGTTTATTTGGAGTAAAGGAAATGAGATTCAGCACAGATGTTATCTTGCTTAATGCCCAACTGAAAAGTGTTCAGGTATTTTGAGATGGGGACAAAGTAAAATGTAGAATGAAAAAAAGAAAAGCATTAAGAGCATGATCAGAGTTTTCTCCCAGTAATTTAACATCCTACTGAGTCAAGGTTGCACTCATTGAATGTTTCTCTTGGGATTGCCATGTGTGGTATATGATTCAACATAAACTTTCTCTTTTAATTCCTTTTTTTCCTCTTAACTGTGTAGGGGGAGGTGCAAATCCTAAAAAGACCTCTAGGTTTTTGTAAAGAAAAAGGCAACAAGCCTGCCATCACACACATATATAATTTTTGCAAACAAATACTCTAGTACTTTGGGAATTAACCCAATGAGCATATTTAAATGGTTTTGTATAAGTTTATTCTCCCTCTCCCATTTCTCCCAGTCACCGGTCAAATGCAAAAATATTAGTTCTAAGTGCTGTCTCTTACTTGTTGATTTCAATTACATTCTTGCTGCTTTTCTCAGTCCATTCATTTATCAGTTTGATATCACATTGCTTCCACAACCTCCTGTAAGCAGACGAGTCATCTAGTTTACAATTTGGAATTTACTTCCTTGTAGAACAGATTATGTAATGTGGGTAGGCTCATGGCAGCAAGCTGGCTCCTGCTTTTCCAGCCACAAACATTTGAAAGCAAAATGGCCTTAAAACAGTTGTCTGAAGCTGAGGGAATTGCTTGTCTTGGAAACACATTAAGTTTTGAAGAAACACTGAACAGAGGTAGAGACGGACCAGAGCCAGAGGTAGGGAGTATCTGCTCATTCTTGAGATCAGTCTTTTGTGTCAAGTTACATTTGCCTTGGGCTCTTTGGGCAGCAGAGCTTTGTACACTGAGAGATTCACCTGATGTCACACCTACAAGCCAGGGTGTTGCACATGTAGTTTAAGACACTGGAAAGAACCAGGCACCTCTAGCACTTCGTTCATCTCCTCTCATGTGAAGAGATCTCACTCTTTGCTGCACTTTGTCAAAAAGATGAAATTAGGGTTGATCCCACCTTTAGCAGACGGAGTATGGAGTAGTTCCTGACCCTACATATTTCTTTCAATTTATAGAATACTCTCCATACGTGTCTTACTGCACAGTACCTCAGTGGGAGAGCTTGAATACCCTTCCAGGTGTGTCATATGCTGAAGGATCTGTGTCTTGCATAAGCAGTTCTTCAGCATGTACTAAAACAAAGTGATGTGTGGTTCCTTTCCCTTCTTGCACTACAGAGCCAAAGCATACACAAAATATGCCCCAGAACAAGAGAGGCCGGAGACTGCAGGGAGATGGAAGTGGTCCAGGAAGGACCACACACATTGTCTGGAAATATTCTCATTTCCAACTGCTCCTGGCTGTCTCAGGGAGGAGTGAGGTCCAGTTATCTGCAGCTGGCAGGACTGACTGAAGCCATTCTTTGCACTGTGGAGCATCTGTGTGGCAGACACTGCCTGGGGAGGTGTCACTTGTGCTGCTGGAGGAGTCTCCTCTCCTACTCTGAGCACACTTGCATTGCAGAAGTGACTTGCAATCTGTTGGGCACAGTCTGCCCTTTCTTCTAAACACCCAGGTGCAGCATGTCCCTGAGGCTTGATGAGGGAAGAAAATGAGTGACAAGGTAGAAGAGGAACAAAACTGAAAATAAATCCTTGCTGCATAGCAGAATTAGTTTTTCCTATCACTGGGCCAAAGCATAAGAATCAAAGACCCTGCACCCCTCTCTTGTTTGGCTTCCCTTGTTCAGCTGCCATCACCAGCTCGACCACCAGATGTCTGCACCCAACAGAAAACTGAAATGTAGCACTGAGATGAGCAGCTGGAAAAAGAAATGGAAAGAGACAAAAAGTGACAGGGTGGGAAAGTGTGAAGGGAGCTGTAAAGGTTTATTTCCAGGCCTAGACACCCTTGAGGCAGGGATGACCCTCAGGCCCTCCAGGTGAGCCTTCATTCCCCAGTCCAGGACTATATTCCCAATACCAGTGATGCTGAAATGAGATGGATCTCTTTGGAGGGTGGTCAGGAAAAAGGAGTGCTCAGAAGCAGTGCTGTGGCTATTTAACCTGGCTGCACAAACTTATGACTTCATAGGCAGTCCCACAGGAGAACTTTTTCCATATAAAGATGACACTTGAACATCAGAAAAGGTTTGCATGCAAAAAGTAACCACAATAGCGGGATCCTTTGAAATCTGATATGTGGTAGTTGAACTAGAAAAAATGAGTGTCTTTTCAACTGAATCCTTATACTATCCATTCTTTCATGGGATCTAATGACCAGTTTCTGTTTGGGAATTAAGCAATGCCATTTCCCTCATGTAGTCCCTCTTTTGTATGCCATAATCTTTGTTATTACATCTGCATAAAGAGGCTGCTCAAGACATCCTAGCAACATTCAACCTGTCAGTCAATTTTAAAGAGAGTCAGTAAAATGCGGTGATCTTTGCCCAGTGATCATTTTAGTGGGATGAGAAGCTATTTTTCCCACAAGGCTGAGGAGGAGGATATTTTTTGGCAAACTGGAACAGAAAGAAAAGCAGGATCTCACTTGTTATCTGCTGCCTTCTGAACAACCACTGTTGTGATCCCAGCCTCAAGCCAGGACTGCAACATGTTGCCAAGGGTGTGGTTCCAAAAATTGTTCTCACCCAGTGCGCAAGAGGCCACTTCACAGACTTGAGGTATTTATTTACAGTTCTGTGCAGACAGGGGTGCTGGGTGACAAATTCACAAAGCCAGCATGACAACTACCAAGACCTTTTGCTATTTATATGTTTTAGCAAACAAAACACACTTTTATTATTTTTTTTTCCTTGACAGTGGTGGAGCTTAGATAATTGATGTGCTTTAGGTTTCAAACAACGTTTTTCTGATTGTTTGATTTTTAATTATGTTACTAGATGAGCCAAAACCACAAGAACAACCCCACACCCACAATAAAAACACTTCTATTTGAGGTGGAAGGGAAGAAGGGATCAACCCCAAACAAAACACTCTTTCTGGAAGTACAGTGGGCAAGTGAGACTGTGTTGTGTTTCAGGTTGAAGTCCATCTTCTAGATTACTGATTCAACAGGCTAGTCACAAAATTAAGAGCAAAATTCTTCAAATAGAGAAATATTTCCCAAGGCATGAAAGAAGCAGAACTGTTATTTTCTAATCTCTGTTTGATTTCTACCTAAAAAAAAAATAAATAAACACCAACAAAGCAACATCTGACACCATCAATTTTATTCTGCTACAAAACATGAAAGCAGCAGAAAGGTGCAATCTAAATCCCCATGTTTTCAAGCTCCTGCTCCTCAATACTTCGTGGCAATAAATGTCTCATCTATTTTCCTCTAAGACAGCAGTACAAATGGAAAGGATTAACAACAGGTCACCCCTGTTGTGCTTCATAGGTTTATTGCTGCCCCTGCCGTTTGCAGATAGTACAGTGGTTATTATAGGATATAGGCCTTGTGTGATATGATTGTACAGCTTTTTCTTTGACAATAACACCAAAATAAGTTGCAAGCTTTCCAAGTTTTCAAGCTAACTTCTACCGAAAGAAGTTCTAATCTAGTTTGACCAAAGAATCCCTAATTTTACCCAAACATACTGCTACCCTGAAACAAGTTATGAAGGGATAAAAAGGCTCTGTAATATATATAAGGAATTTTTAGAGGAGGTGTGACACCTGGACCTGTCTACACAGGTATGAGAGCCTGCAGACAGTGCCCTGCAGCTGACCTCAGTCCTTTCAGGTTTGGAAAGCAGATCTACAAAGGCTCTTGGGAGGTGAACTCCCGGGTGTACCCGTTTACCTTTTTCACTTTACCAGCAAAGAGCAAGACCCCACACAGCTGGTGTACCACAAATAGGGAACAGTCTCTGGATTCCTGGCTGCATTTCTTACGAACTTTGCAGCAGGAGAAGAGGGTGATGACAACTGCCTCAGGAAATCTCATTGCTGCGTCCCACAGCAGCTCACTTGCAGAGTGTAGGGGGTTGCTGGGACAAGTTTTCTCATCACATGCTTCACTGAGCAGTATAACATTTCTGGTTTGAGGTTGTTGAGCACTGAAATGTATGTGACCAGTATTCATTTTTATTTTTTTTCTTGTCCTGGTGGAATTTATGTGAGCTGACATTCATCCCAGACATGGACAGAGATTGTGGAACACTGAGATCTGTTGGAACCAAAGGAAGATTTATAAGTAGGCAGTCCCAAAAGGAGAGGGTAATTGTAAAGAAAAAAACTGGAGAGACAGTGTCACAGAGGCTACAGGTTGGCGTTAGACCAAGTCTCCTTGACAGCATCCATAGGAGAGGTGTGCATGCAGCTCTTTGCTTCTTGTAAAATCCTTTCATCCCTGGTTTGTCAGGCTGTTTGGGTGAACAACCCTTGGAGACAGATGTTTTGAATCGACATAAAGATACATGCTAGGAGAGAACAGCCCTTGTGAAACCTGTACTCTTCCAGGAGTCAACGTTGAAAATAGGCAACGCAAAATGGGGCGAGCCTGAACGAAGATATATCCTAAGATGTGGGCAAGCTCCTTGCAGGACTGTGCAGTGATGTTCGAGGGTCAGTTTGAGAGAAAATGGGCTGCAGGATCTCTACAGCCGTGTGCCCTACAGCCACGCCAAGACCCCTCCACAGGACAGCAGAAAGCGAGCAGGACAAACACTTGTCGGCACGGCCCGAGCCGACCTGGGCCCTGCATTTACCCCTCTGCCAGGTGGGGTGTGCTCGGGAGCCGGGCTCGTCCCTGCCCACCTGGGACAGGGCTGCCGCCTCCCGCCGCTGCAGCACCGCCGCTGCTGCCCGGGCGGGGCCCGGCCCGGCGCCCGCAGCCCCCGCGCCGCCGAGGGAGGGACCGGGGGAGGGACGGCCGAGCTCCGCCGCCCCTCTCCCGCCCCGCCGCAGCCCCGGCCGCCCCTCACGGGCAGCGGGAGCGGCTTCGTGCCCGGCCCGGCCCCGTGGGGAGCAGCGCTCCGTCCCTGCCGCCGCCAGCCCGCCCTGGCCCCGGGCCAGCCGGGCACGCAGGTGAGGGCAGCCCGCGGCAGCGGGCGGGCGGGGGCCGGGGAGGCCGGGGCCGGGGAGCCTGCGGGAGCTGCGGCCTCCCGGGGCGATACCGGGTGCCGGCGGGGCGGGACTGGGCGGGGATGCTGGCCCGGCAGTGCCGGCACCCCGCGGGCCTGCGGCGGACCCGGGCTCGGCTGGCGCTGGATCCCGGGAGCACCTCCCGAGCACCCCTCGAGCACCTCTGAGCACCCCTGGAGCACCCCTGAGCATCCCGCGGCAGGCGCGGACACCTCCATCTCTCCCGGGTGGGTTTTGTGTCTGTCCGGTCCCTGGCCCCGTGTGTCCAGTGACCTCGAAAGGAGCGTGTGAGGTGCCCTGTAGCAAACACGGCACAATGAATGCCCTGATGTGCCTTTTGTCTCCTGAGCTGTGGGTAAAGCTGGTCACCTCGGGGGAGCGAGGCTTTAAGTTTTCTGCTAGAATTGGCTGCTGTAATGCTGAATTACCAAAATCACCTGTCAGTCTCTTATTGATTCCTGTCACATACTTGAGTTTCCTACACAAGTGGCCAGTAAAAGGGCACCATGTGGAAACAGATCCGACTGTCAGATCCGACTGTCAGATCCGACTGTTTGTTCCCTTGTCCACTGACAATAATTAACTGTGCATATGCGATGGGAAGACAAAAGCTCACTAGGCATTGTCACTCTAGTGAGGATTGATAGATGATGAACCTCAAGCATCACACACTAAACCAGTTCTGTTTTTGAATACAATCCAAACAGTAGGTTTTTCTGTGCCCTTGGGCAGTCACTGCCATATATAATTTTCAAGTGTATGGGATATCCTTTATTTGAAATGCAGTGACTGCCACTGCATTTAGTAGCAGAGATTGCTACAGTGAGATGATGTGTTTCCCATAATCTCCTTTCTATATTGTAATTTTTAGTTTATGTTGATTGTTGTTTGGGGTTGTTTTTAAATATGGTTGCATGCTGAGTGAGCTAAGATCTTTGGTTAAGCTGCGTGCAGTGACACACAGGTCCCTCTTCAGAGTTATTTGGTTCGGCACCCTGATGTGCACTTTGTTTAAATTCTCCTGTGCAATACAGATTTGCCTTCATTTGTGACATATTGAGGTGTCCCTGTTAACAGGCTGAAGCACCAACTGTCAAAATGCATCTGTGAAATTGGCACAAATGAAAAATATTATTCAGAGTCACAATAAGCAATACAGAGCTGAGAAGAAAGACTGTTTTAAAGAAAACTAGATTTGGAATGTGAGGTACCTTGTCAGCTGCTTCAGTTCTGATCCACTGAAGGTTGTAAACCAGAATGGAACTGTGCATCTGTTAAAAGTATGGTTATAGTAACAAGTAAAAGCAAATTGCTGGAACCTCCCAGTTAATTTCTTATCATCTGATCAATGTACCTTGTCAGGGCCATGTTCTTATCCAGTTCCAATAAAATGGTAAAAGAGATTATCTTAATCCACGTCACTTGGTGTTCAGCCTGAAAAAGATGTCCTTCATCCACGGGGCAGACCAACAGCTACTTTGGGCTGGCTGATGCCTGACCACAGCAGCAACACAATTCCTTGCTCCCCCCAAAACGATCCAATGAAACATGCCAAAGCTTGTGTCCAAGGAAGAAGGTGGGTCACTGCAAATCTGCTGAAGGCTGCTGGTTGCAACAAGTGGTAGTTGGAGGCAGAGGTGCTCTGACAGGAGCCCAAGACCTGTCTTGTTCCTGGTCGCTTTTCATGAGTAGCCAATGGAAGAGGGTAATTCCCCATAAAAATTAATTTTTCCTTGAGAGCAGTAGCAGCTGTTACACTAACAAATATGAGCCAGTTTTAGACAAGTGAGCTGTAGAAATGATGCCAGCTGCCTGTGTGTTAACACATATACTTACTAATCGCATATCCTTTATGGCAGAGAGGTATGTATCCACTGGTTAAATTAGTCTCTGTACACAATAGTTACTCCATTACTACTCAATGGGGAAGTGACCCAACTTTTATTTTTTGCTTCTAACAATTTTCTTGCTCTAGCAGTCAAGTGCAAGCTTTTCTCCATCCTGCTGCTTGTTTCATCTTTGTTAGGCTGGAAAGAGCTTACACATCTCTTCAACTGACAAAAATGAAGTAGTAGCCATGAGATCTTTTGCTTTGTTCCTACCACCCCTTCCCTATCTCTTCTCCTTGCCCTTTACTCTGCTGACTTGCAGGACTGGAGAGGATGAAAACAATCAGCTGTGTTTACTACAGTTGCATATGGCAAATTCAGCTGCCAGCTAATTACTGAATTCACTGCTCAGCATTCCATGACTTTATTTTATTTTTAATTTGGGAGTGAAATAGAACTGCAAATCTATTTTTCCACCTAGGTCTCTGGACAAGATGGGAAATGGATTAGCAAAACCCAAGCACCTGAGGCAGCCAAATAGGCACGTGGCAAACCTCGCCATTGGCTGTGCTGCCAGCCACAAGTTTCTGATGGACCCATGCCTAGGCATCAATGTGATCAATGGGCAGGCTGATGTCCTCTGCAGCAAGGTACTTGAACTGGAAAAGGAGCTGAAGAGAAAAGAGCAGCAGTTGCAAGAGAGTCAAAACCATGTTGCTGAGCTTGAGGAACAGCTGGCTATGCAGACTAAGGTCATAGCAGAACTCACCAAGGAGCTTCAGAGCAAGTGTATACAGTTGAACAAGCTGCAGGATGTTGTTAGCACTCAAGGAGAGCACTCTCTTCAGCCTTCTCCATTTAAAGTTTCTGCTGATAGAAGGAGAGGAGCCAAGGAAGGTGTATCTGCAGAGCCAACAACACGACTGTGTGATTTGAGCAGGCAAACCATGTTTTCCCTTGAAAAAGCAACAGTCCGAAAGGATTCCAGGTGAGCTTGTTTCAGAGGGCTTCTGTGTTTGTGTTACAACATTATTACTTTTATCATAATTATATCCTCTCCTCATGATAAATCAGGATTAAAGTATTCATCTTTTTCATGTAGGCTTTGCAGCTGTGATAGATGCTGGTTGAGTTTGTGGGTAACTTTAACCAAGAGTCATCTGTGTCCCACAGCTTCAGATGAAGAGTGTTGGGTAGCCTTTGTATTTCAGATGAGAATCTAACAGTTTTTTTGGGATTTATCATTGCTGCCAGCTTCTTCCTTCCCTCCAGCTTCTAAAAGTCAGGAACTGAATTTTGCTTGTTCCTCTTTGAATCCAATTACACTTTCTAGACTCTGACAGACCCAGAAATTTCTGTGGTCAGAGCTGACCTTGCAGACAGAGGTATCAGACTGGTATCCTTAAGCATAACTTAGACTCTTTTATCTTGTAGTGTAGACATAACCTGAGAGTCTGTTTAACATGGTGGTAGCCAGACTCTACCTGGACTTCAGCCAGTGACTTTAGTACCTTCAGATTTGTGGGGAGCTTTATTATTCATGGCATATCTGAGTCTGTACCATAGTAGAACTGAGAGTTATGAGGCATGTTTCTCATCTGTCATGTCCAGCACTGCACCTTAGAGGGTGCCTCATGAATCAGAAAGGCTGCCTGAGTCATCCCAAAACAGCTGAGAACTTCAGCTAGCTGTGCTCTTCCAGAGTAAGGGAACTGCATTAATATTTTATCACAAGTACCTGGGTAGCTTAAATCATAGTTTTAAGAGTGTTGTGCTTGTAACCTGTCTTCTCCTTGGCACGATCCTTGTACTGCAGTCCACCACATGTTTTCTAGGGTTTTCTAGGGTGCTTTCAGAGACAGAATTCTAACAGCAGTGAGGATTAAAGCCAGGAGAAGAACCAGTGAATTAGCAAAGTGCAGCAGCCAGAACCAAAGTAAGTATTGCAGCTTAAGCAACCCAAATGTAATTCACATCATTTTTTGATGTCATAGTGGTCAAAGTATTATTTGATCTTCCAAATATTTTGGAAGCCAACACATGTCAAAAAAAGCATCACACATCTGTACTGCTGTGCATTGCTATGCCTCTACAGCAGATAAGCCTGTGATACACATGCTCTTGTGTAAGGCACCATCACCTTGCTGTTGAGACAGCCAAATGATGTAAGGTGCAAACATTTGGTTTCCTTACCCAGTCTGTAAATACTGTAGTAGGTCAAGTTCAGGCAGTTCAGGCACGTAAGAACAAAGTGTAACCTTCATTGCCTAGAGAATTCTGTCTGCTATAATTAGCAAATACTGAACCATTAGCCTGACAGTGTCTATAGGGGTGCTTGGAGTTGCTGCTATCAGAAGCTGCCTCGTCTTTACAGAGAAAGGACTTAATGCAGCCCCACTGCTGCGTAAGGCAGCTTTACAGTGCTGCTGCACAGTTGTGAAAGGAGCTGTCTCAGAAGGAGGGGAAGCTCCGTGCTTCTTGAATTTGCATTGTTTCCACAGTGTCACCAGTCCCTCTTAGAAATATTTGTAAAACAAATTTGGCACAATTTGATGCTGTTTGTATGGTGGGGGTTTGAGTGCCATACTTTTATTTGGAGTATCTCAGCATGAATGATTTTAATGAAAATTTAGAAGCATAGTCTCCTCTTCTATAGTTCTGGAAGCTTTTGTGCTCATTTTACGTATCAGGTTATATGCAATTACTGTATTTTATTGCAGTATTGTATACATGATGCAGGCCAGAATTAATCAAATTAGCAAGGTTGGTTCTAGATGAAAACTAAGTTAGAGCTTATATTCCAATAACTCCATTGCTTTCAGCAGAAGGTAAGTTATGATCCCTGTTTCTAAATACAGTCTTCACCGTAGCTACTTGGTTTTATTTTCCTGCCTCATCTCATCACCTTTATTTATTTTCAGTCATTACATGGTTAGTAACAATGTAAGTGTATTTACATGCCCTAGGTTTGTTCATTCCTGGATTGTCCTCAGGAGATTTTTCTCACATAACCTAGTTTTAATGACAACCTCCCATTGCTTTATGAATACAAACAAGAGGAGGCCTTAAATGCCTCAGAAATCTGCCAGGGTTTTCACTTTGTCAACATTAGGAGCATGATGAAGGCAGAATTTATCTTTCACTCCATCAGTAAAAGAAAACTAACCAGCAGGGCCATAAAAGCCTCATCAGTGTAGAAGTTGTTTAATTATGTTAGTTTCTGGTGTGGACTTGAGACACTACTTTATAGGATGCCCTTGAGCCAGAAGACACTCAAATCAATCAGAGCCCATAGGCTGCTAGAATGCATGTATGGCCTGCTTTGTTTCAGCTGGTTAGCCATCATCCACAGATACATCCATTGTTTATTTTTTCATGTCTTCTCCTTCTTAAAATCCAACCACTGGGCTCTACTGCCAGGAGCTCAAATAGAGGCAGTCCGTGTCTTTACAAGTCACCCATTTATATGTATTTACAACAGGAAATGATGCAGAGACTGTCTCAGGGAGCAGTGAGAACAAGATTGTTTGATGAGATTGTTCCACCAGGTGATTGCAGCACAGACAATTCCCTCACTAACCAGGCTACCATCCCACAAGGTCTAAACAAGGCAGGCAAAGCAGTGTATTAGAAATGAGAGGAATCCTCTTGAGAGGAATGAATGCTTGGTGAATAACAAACCCCAGCCATGCTGGGCATTTTAAACTTTGTTGTTTTTTGTTTGCAACCAGTGAGAAGAGGCTTATCACAGATGCTCTGAATAAAAACCAGTTCCTGAAGAGATTGGAGCCTCACCAGACTCGAGACATGGTGGAATGTATGTATGAGAGGACATTCCAGCAAGGGACCTACGTCATCAGACAGGGAGAACCAGGAAATCACATTTTTGTGCTCAAAGGTGAATATTGCTTACTTGTAGAACTCACAAGTGCAAGAAACAGGAAGGGGATTTAGAAGGCTTTTCAGGAAATCACAGTGAGGGTGTTTATGCTCCTAAATAATTTGTCCCTGTGGAGGACAATGCAAGTTTTACTTGTGACTTTTATGAAAGTGAGTGAGAGCAATAAAAAGCATCTTGGAAACATGAGTCTTGATTTAATGTTTTTTCATGACCTTTTTCATTTCTGAAAGCCCAGAGGCGAGCAATTCCTTTCTGTTGTAGGTGTAGCCAACCCTTTCTTCTCCAGAGGAAACCAGGTATTACTTAAGATACAGAGAACTGCTCAATGTTGAAGCCACTCCTGAAACAAGCTTACTTTTCAACATTCTTAAGATACCAGTTTTCTGTGTATGGGAAATTGAAAGATGAGGTCTGCATTCATTGTTCTCATAGCTGGGGGGTTGCTTTTTTAAAAGGAAAGACCTGCTTGTGGTTTTTTGGGAGGAAAAAAAAAAATGCAAACAGCAAATCAAACAAAAAACTTTAGGATAAGAAGGCTTTCCTAAAATAAGGCCAGCAAGTGTGCAATCATTTGTGCCAACTGGTCCTGGGCCTCAAATTGCTGATCAGCTATAGTTTAACACCTGGAATTTGCTCCTATCAGCAATAAGCTCTTTTATAATTTCACCATTAAAAGAAAAATAAAATTGTGATTAATTTGCATATTTCATAAGCTGGGGACCACTAAAAGTCCTAGAGACTCATATGAATTAGAGCTCACACTATAAGGAGTATGTTCTGTTGAGTCAGGAATGTTTAAACAGGAGCAAACTGGTCTATGTTGGAAAGCTCATTTTCTAGCTTCATATGGATGGGTTAATTAGAAAAAAAATGATGGAAACTGTGTTAGGAAAACAGAAACGTTTCAGGAAAAAAGACGAGGCAGGATTTCTGATGGTGTGGTCATATTCTTGTGAGACAAAATGATAACACTGAAAACAGCTGAAATATCAGAAAGGAAATGTACACCTGGAACTTTTTCTGGCACATTAGAACCTTTCTTGAGGAGATGGTGTGTGCCTTGGAGAGAAGAGGGCAGAACTTTCATAATATGTTTAAGGGAAGGTTTTTTGGGGCCATAAACTATGAAGAGGATCAGACTTTCTTTGACTTTTGCTAGTTCAACAACTTCTTGAATGAAGATTTAATGTGCTTTTAATTTTTCTGCCCTCTCCTTTGCATTCTGCATACATATACTCATACATCTGTATGAAGAGATAAATCATGAGTAATTTGTCCTGTGATAATTATTTTAAAACTTCTTCCGTTACACCGTGCTAGAGTATCTGAACCACAAGTGAGTGGTTTGTTGTAGCAAAGGTTTATCCCATCAGGATTTGGAATGGCCCTCCCTTCCAGCACATCTGTAGATTAGCAGCACATTTAAAAAAAATAAATCTTTACTGGTTTGTACGTGTGTTTCAACACACTTTTTGCATTGTTGCTCTCATTCCTGTGTTCCAGGGAGTGGCAAAGTCAGAAATACATTGATTTGTTTTCCATTCACTCTGTGCAGCTGAGCACAGGTTTAATACCTATTATCCTGGTGGTTTTTGACAGAGGGAAGTCTGGAAGTCTTTCAGCAGAATAAACTACTCTCCTCAATACCTGTGTGGACAGCATTTGGTGAACTGGCCATTTTATACAACTGCACACGGACAGCTTCTGTGAAAGGTACCAGAGGTTAAATACAGCAGTGTTGCTCAAAATGAAAACTGTGGATTTTTTGTGAGATCCCTGTGATAGCCAGATTTTCTTTGAAGTTTTCATTTAATAGATGTTTGCTTTTCTCAATTATCTAGAGTAAACTCACATATTTCTTCCTTGAGTTCTTTCTGCTTGGGAACTTGAACAATACTATGCCATGAATGTAATTCCCTCTCTGGCATAACCCTTGATAAACAACCAAATTGTGTTGGTTAGCCTGATCTAACAATAGTTAGCATACTAACAACTAGGGCAGGATTGTGTTTTAATTTTTGATGCTTTAGTTGAGGTGGTGGTCACTGGCTCTTATGTTCTTGTGCCAAATGCAGTGCCAAGGATGAAATTACAATGAGTTTGAGAGCATATTAGAACCACGGTATTTTAGTAGAGTGGGTACAGTCTAATTCAAGAGGAAATAAAATGTGCAGGAATTAGTTGCTTCTGTGCTTCTTTATCATCATTATGTTGCTGAGTCTTGCCTAGATCCATTTGCAGCTGGCAGTTTGGGGACTGACCAGGATGGAGTTAAGTGTTGCTCTGATACGAATATTCCTCTTCCTGCATAAGACCAGGTGTACATCCATTAAATCCCCCCGATTCCCTTTCCAACATGCCATAACTGCTCTGTGACTAACAATTAAGTGACTAAATATGGTTAAGTTCATAATTTTTCCACTTTCCACCGTTCCATAAATAATACTTTTATTTGAAGATTACTTTTTGTTCTTGCCTAAATCTGCAAGAAACTTTGTGCCACCAGTAAATATGAAGAGTTCATGTTGACTTTAAAAGGAGCAAATAGAATAAAACAAGAAGATGTTTGCTGTAAAAGCTTTTGGTCTTTCTTCCTGAATCCAGTTTAGGCACTTAATCATTGCTGGCTAGGCAGATGGAAGTTATTACATGTAATCTGTTTTTGTTGCTGCCTGATAAACAGAACAACATCAGTAATGTGATTATTTTTTTTACTAACATGCTGTTCTAATTGAATATGTTCCCTATTTTTCTTTTTTGCCTGCTGTATAGCATTAGCATTATAAAGTAGTGTTTCTGCATAATAAGATGTCAAGCTGCTTTAGGCCTTTGTTAGCATTAATTGGTTTTGAGGTAGGACAAGAATTGTCCTATTATGGACAAGGAAAGGTATTTGAATACTTGCAATCACTGCAGAAATCCACCCCTCCCCAATAGCTTCCCTGTGATCCTTATAGAGGAAGAGCAGTGCATGTCATAACTGAGCAAGAATAATAAACACACATGTGAAAACTCTCCTATGTTGGATCTCCTGACACCCTTTTCCTGCAGTCCTTGAAAACTCACAAGTGAAGAATTTCATCCAAACAGCGTTTCAGTGGCAGCTGCTGCTCAGCAGCGTCTTCAAAGGCACTAGCTGTATTTGAAATTGGCAATGTGATTTACCCCTACGTTTCTGAATTTCTCTATTTTTTTTTTATCTCATCTTTGAGATTGCAGGCATTTTTCTAACTGCATTAACTGCTTCATTTAGTTAAGTTGCAAGATACAGGAAATACATTTGCAATAGGTTGGATACTTGCCATGTTTTCTTCATGCAAAGTAAACTGAAAGATGTTACCTAGGGGAGAAATAAAACCAAAGTAACACTTTTGTTCTCCCACCCAGCATCCAAAAATATTTTTTGATTTATTTTGATAGATGGTAGAGCATATGTGTATATTGTGTACAATGAGAAATGACTTTGCTTCCTTTTAAACCTGGCATTTTTGTTGCCTGAAAAAAATGATTCTGTTTTGATGTTAAATGGAGGAAATCAATTACCCCAAATTTTTCTGTAAATTTTATCTCACAGACAACACAGTTTTGTTCTCTCTTAGGGCAGAAGGAAAACTGCTGAATATGGTATAGCATCTTTTAAAAGAAGAGATTAAATTTAACAGAATCGCCTTTTGCTTAAAAAAATAAGAAGTGTTCTGTTGTGTCAATGGTTGCACTCAGAGGCTGCTTAGTGGTTTTCATCTTTGATGCTGAGTCCTGTGCCTGCTTACTTGTATTAATAGTTTAATTATATTTTTAAATTAATTATTACTATTTTGATCACCCTTTATTCTCTTATGCAATAGTTTGGACGAAAAGCGTGTGAGGATCACAGGATTAAATGAAGTTAAATGTATTTCTTGACCTCTGTTATTTCTATCTTACTGCAGGTCTCACAAACATCTGCATATAATCTGAATTTGAGTTAGATCCAAGCCACAGTATTTAACATCATAGGTATTGGAAAACCAGCCACATTCTTGTTTCTTTAAAATCACCTTCTTTGCATTTTACAGCTTTTGAGTGAAGTGACTGTCCATGATTAGGGTAGATTTTCCCAAGTCTTCAGCCATGTCATTTTCAACGTTTCTCAGCCTATGGAATTGCATTTAAAGTGCTCAGTAGAGCAACCATTTGGAAATCTATTCCTTACTTCAGTGAACATTGTTTAAGTGGGAATTGAATTCTTTTAAAGATCTGATTACAATAGGTGCTGGATATTTTAAAATTCAGCCTTGGGCCTTGTGAAATAGCTAGTCTGTCTTCTGCCATGAGCTGATGCTGTAATACCATCCATCAAATAATTTGGAAACACTGCTGATTTTTTCTTTTTTTGTTTTCTCAAAGCAATCACTAATGTTAAAACATGGGCACTGGACAGAGAAGTGTTTCAAAATATCATGAGAGTGACAGCACAAACCAGACAAGAGCAGTACAGAAACTTCCTCAGAAGGTAAATATGATGAATTTCTATTTCTGATACTGCTTTGTGCTACTTGCTTAGGTGCACAACAACACTGTGCCTGTCTTGTAAACAGACAAAAAGGTGCTCTTCATGCAAATATGGCCTCAAAAGCCTGAATATTTGGGGTATTTTTCCTTTTAAGATTCATAAGAGTATTTTTCCATTTTAATTGTTTTCCTCCTGCATCACGCTAGAAAACTTCAATAGTTCAATTCAAAATTGAATTAAATTCAATTCAAAATTGAATGCCTTTAAGTCATAGCATAAATGTATAGGAAACTTAGAAGTCTAGAATTTAAAACAGTGTAATAAATAAAGTTAAGTAAATCCTCCAATGAGTAGTTAGTTTGCTGCTGGAGTAGATTAAGGATTATTCCTTATCCTTTGGAGATTTGAATATGAGATCTGCATCTCTCTCAACTTATGAACTAATTCCAACATAAATTACTAGGAAATCTGCAGAGCTGAATAATTCTCTCCTGCAGGGAACACTGAGAGTGGTGCCACTCTTCTCCTTAGGAAGATGGGGTAATTAGAGGTTCCAAGCCATAAATAGCTGATGTAATATTTTATCTTTTTAACACAGAATGAGCATTCTGTTATGCCTTCAAATCAAGATGCCAAGCCTGGCCATGCATAGAATGTCTCATGTATTTTCACATTCCTCTGCACCTTTGACTTCTGTACACACTTCTTTGCTGAGCCTAAATAGAAATTTCTGATAGAAATTTCTATAATTTCATAACTTTTACGAGTCTGAGTGATCAGGATGGGAGGTTTTTCTAATTCTTACCAGCAAGTTCACAAAGTTTTAATTATATTTGGATTATCTTTCAATAGCTGTGAAAAGAGTACTGAAGTTTTTACCTTTCATTTTGTAGTCTCTGCAGTGCACTTGAAAATATATTCTTGAATTGCTATAATGTCTTGGGTTTGTAATTGCAGGATTCTTTTTAAATCAATCCTTACACCCACTGAAATTCTCCCTCTCCTGAAATACAAAGCTGATTTACAAACTGACCAGTGTTTGCCATATTTCTAAGTTGTGCGAGTTTTGTTTATCTAAAAACCAGGATGAGAATGCTTGAACCTTCCAAATTAAGATTTAGTTGTGTACTGTGTTCACCACTAGTTTAACTAGTTATAAAATGTGACTGTAAAAATTGCACAGATGAGTTCATAAAAAAATAGTTACTGATAACTACTTTGGGTTGTGGGGGCTTTTTTTTGTTTCTTTTCTGGAAGTGTGTCCCTGCTGAAAAACTTACCTGAAGATAAATTAACCAAGATCATGGACTGTCTGGAAGTGGTAAGATACTGTTAAGTTTTTCTAAATAATATTCAGTAAGCTTCCAAAATAACAAAGAAGAATAAACCAGCAAAAATAAAAAACAACCAAGCTTTTTTAATGTGAGAGTGGTTTTGGACTGATTGAATTTCAGGTTGGCACAAAATAATAACATTTAGAGACATAGAAATAAGTTATATTTTTCATATCAAAGGAGCCAAGCAAGTAGTTAAGAGAATTTGCGATCTATCCTTTATTAAGTACAAAGTTGTTCTCCAAGACTGTTTTGGTAATCAAATTTACCTCTTTGTGATGTGGATATGCAATACTTTGGTATTTTTTGGACCACATATACTGCAATGTAAGGGAAGAAGGCAGTAGGTCCCCCAGACATGAATCCAGCCAAATATCTGCGTGCCTTAGGACTCCATTTGCCAGCAGCCTTTGTAGGTAAAGGCTTGATATTTAACCAAAGCTGGGATTTTGTTCCAAGGCCAGTGGTAACTCTTTATTCTTTTTGCATGGAGCCATGAAGGATACAGGAAGTTAAACATCAATGAAACATCCACATGTGTTAAGAACTCTGCATAGTAACCTTTCAAAGATTTATTGTACAGTATTGTCTCTCACTTGCCTCCCACCAGGAGTATTATGACAAGGGAGATTATGTTATTCGGGAAGGAGAAGAAGGAAACACCTTCTTTATAATAGCAAAAGGAAAGGTAAGGTATAATAAACTTAATTTGTAAAGTAACACGTACGAACAGTTGTATCTCAAAAGCTATCTTGGGGGGGTGTGGTTTTCAGTAAAAATGGTGTAGAGTGTTTTTGCACATGTTTTTAAGTTCACAATACCAAGATAAAAGCCTGGAGCAGCATTGCAGAGGTTCAGGGAGCCTAATTTTCCCTTCACAATGAACCCATGTTACACTGTTCTAATTACAATGTAATTAAATTGTGTCCTGAAGCCTCTTGACACTGTGGCAGAGATGTAAAGTTAATTTTTTTGTAAATGAGATTTGACCATACATCTTCTCCTAGATGGTGCAATATCTGATGGGCAAAACATAGACTTGTGAAAAGTCTAAGAAGTAATGGAGTCCTGGGCTTGATGGAGAATGGCCTTTGAGGTGTCTCTGAATCCTTTCACCCCTCAGCTGATACCTTGGAGGCTGACACAGGACTCTAAAGAATTAAATCAGGATAATTTTCCTCAACAAACTTCCAGTTTCCAAAACATCTCTGAGTCTGTAGATATTCGAGTTTGTTTTCTGCTAACATGGGCATCAGCAGAATGTGTTACTGTGGAAGCAGAGTTTCAGGAGGGGAAATATTAGTTAATGCTTCTTGAGTGCTGCCTATTTAGTTGAGAAGAGAAAAAGTTCATATGACATTTGCCCACTGTGGGAACTGAAGTATTTTTCAATCTCATTGAAAGGTGGCTTTTTCTGCTCTGTTTCAAAAAGAATGAGGAGAAAATGTTGAGGGGTTGTCAATAATGAATATATTCCTTCTTCTCAGCAAAAATCAGAGAGGTGTCAGGGAATGTTTGGCTGTAATTTCTGAGAGGAGGGGGTAACTAAAAGTATCTGTAACTCTTTCCTCAGCATTACTGAGTTTAAGACATTTCTGAAATACACAGAGAGAAATAAAATAATGCAGTACTTTTAAACTTTCCCTTACAAAATTTTTGTTCCTGTACTTTGCAGGTGATAGTTACCCAGAGTACTACAGACCACTCACAGCCTCAGGTGATTAAAAATCTACACAAAGGAGATTACTTTGGAGAAAAGGCTCTCATTAGGTTAGTTCACACCATCTGATTTGTGATGTGTAGGATTTCAAAATCCTGTGTGTCATATTCTATAACTCATGGCTGTTTTGAATATAATCTTTCTTTTGATTGTGAAATCAGTAGATGAAGGTAGTGGCCAACTTTGTGTTAATGTTTTAAGGGGTTGCAGAGAGAGCTTGAAAGCTTACACTGGCATCTACCTTTGGTTTTCCCTGCAGAAGTCAAATTCTGGCCCTGTGCACTGTGGCTTTTTGTTAATACTTCAGTAAAAACTGTGGTGAGAGCTTGTGCCAGGTGATTTCTGAATAGATACGGTGCATTGTGACTGGAATGAGCTCTTTTTTCCATTGCCCATGGCAGTAAGAAACAGAGGAGTCACACAGCACATATTTACATGTGTGATTGAGTAGGGAATCACTTGGGTTTGGGAATATTTGATATCCAAGGACCATTTTAGAAATAAGTAGTAAATTCTGATGTAGTGATAATTACATTTCATCCTAATTTCTTGGATGGTTGCTAAGGGATGTTGTGACCCAAACCCTATTGAAACTGGAAAAAATACTGTGCTAGACCGTAATAATGACTAGTAAAAAGCTAAATTTTGTGTTTGGTTCATCAGCATTAATCCAGGTACAGGCTGCAGAGGCCTTTGAGGAGTTTTATCTAGAGCAGCTGTGACCCTCCATGAGTGCAGTGTGAGGTACTGTGAGGATTTTGATATGCTTCTGAACTCTCCTAATGTGTTTCAATTCTCAGTGACGATGTCAGATCAGCAAATGTTATTGCAGATGAGTACAATGTGGAGTGCCTCGTTATAGACAGAGAGTAAGTACATTACACTTCAATAAAAGACTTGCATCCTCTTTCAGTAGGTTAATGTGACTTTCAGTGGGTTAATGTGACTTCACTGTAAGCAAAACCACAATGTTTCCTTAAATGAATCCTGAGCGAGTGGTTGTGCTTTAGGAATACTGATGAAGAGAGGCTGACAGCAGGTGCTGGAGCACAGAAGCTAAAGTGTAGTTCAGAGTTACTCTTTTCTTTCTGTCTTTGTAGTGGTGATGTTTATCCTGATCTCCTGGATCACAGGTTGCTAAGGCCTGTTCTTGTCAGTGAAGACTAGTGCAGAGGGCATTCAGTAACTCTGCCTTCTGTCACCAGAGCCCCTGCTCCATTTAGTAATGGGTCCACATTATCCTTTGTTTTCTTTTTGTTACTGATGTACTTGAAGACTCCTTTCTTCTTGTCCCTGACATCCTTGGCCAGATTAATTCCAGATGGGCCTCAGCCTTCCTTGTCTCATTTATATTTACCCTGACAACCTCTCTATATTATTCCAAGTAGCCCAACCCAGCTTCCATCTCCTGTGTGTTTTCCACTTAAGCCTGAGTAATTACAGGAGTTCTTTATTTCTAGACATTTATTTTCCCCCTTTGCCAGATGTCTTGATCATTTCTTGAGCCTGGAGGAAGTGATCCTTGAGTATCAACCAACTTCCACTAGGTCATGACTTAAATGTTCAGCAGTTGATGATGTTTCATTTCTGTTTTTAGGACATTTAATCAAACGGTTGGAACTTACGAGGAGCTGCAAACTTACCTGGAAGGTTATGTGGCTAATCTGGCCCAGGCTGACGAAAAGCGACATGCAAAGTAAGATCATTTGTTTGTTGCATTGTTATAGCAGGTAATTATAAAAAAGAGTGATAGATACGTAAGCAAAATCATGGATGGCAGTTGAAGGAGATGGACCCCTAGGAATGAGAGCAGTCACTGTAATAAAACAGTCTGGCTATGCTTATGGAGCCAAACAAACTTTTTCTGATGCAAAAATTACATAGAATCTCAGGGTATTGACTTCCAAACAAGAATTCACTCTATTCCTGGAAAACTGAGCACAAGCAGAGGAAAAAAAAAAAAATTATAATGTTGTGCTCAAATAGTTTTTGCATTTTCATGGTAAGTTCTTCGACTGGTAAAAACCCCTAAAGCCCAACTTTAACTCCAGGCTGAGTTAAGGAAATTGTATTACTGTGCAAAAGATCCTGTCATTTTCAAAAGAAAGAAGCAGACATTAAAAAAACCAGTTTATTTTTAATGTTTCAATATAGCACTGATGGTATTGATGTCTGCTTTTAGCTGTGGGCCACACTTTCAGTTTATGTGCCTCTGATTTCAGTCTAAGTGCTGCTGGAAGGTTTAGCAATGTGTTTTTCCTCTATTTAGAAATAGAGATGCATTCTTATTTCTGACCATTCTCCTTGAACTGGTAGAACTGTACTTGACTGGTACAGTCCTTCAAGCATTGCTTCTCCAGCTTGGAGTGCCCAAACTTTTGCAGCTTCCTGCAGCAATAGGAATCTCACCAGGGATCAGCTCTTGCTAAAATATCTGTCGATTCTACTCAGTGAATTTCAGTAGCATTTACTTCCATACGATTCCATTGAGATTCTGTTAGGAAATAAGAAGGGTTTTCTTTCCTCCTTCTCCTTTCCCACCTCCCCTTTCCCCCTTTTCCATTTCCTTTCCTTTCCTTTATATAGGATCACTAAAAGTAATGGCAAGGAAAATCACTAACCTATGTTAATTTTCTTAATGCAGAGGAAGATCCTTCTGTGGGCAGTTGACCAAAGAGGTGTCTCTGGAGATGATAGAGCTGAAGGAGAAAGTAGCCCAGTTCCCTCCTTCCCCATTCCAGAATTTAGAAGTTGTCACAACTCTGGGTGTTGGTGGGTTCGGCAGGGTTGAGCTTGTAAGAGAATGTTTTAAAATTATTCATGTAGTTCTCTGTCTTGGATGATTGATTTAGCCACTGAATAATGTGGAGGATTTTGGTATTCTATGTGCTTATGCCCCTCAGGCAGAAATAATTCTCCATAAAGAAATGCATAGTTGAACAAAAGACATTTCAGGACTTAGGTGTTTAAAAAAGCAAATCCATTCTTTTGTGCCTCTGTCTCCTGCTGTTAAAAGTACCTCCCTGGTCACTAGACATAGTCATCAGTTTGTGCATGTGGAGTTTACAGATGTGCCTGCCTGCATTATGTCCCCTGAATGGCAGGCCTTTTTCCAGGAATCTGCCTGGACCTGGAGCAATCTGAATGGCACCACATAGTCTGTGCTGTTAGAACTGCTTCTGTATGCCCCAGCAGCTCCAGCCAGCATGAGCTATCTCTGAGCTGAGTTCACTGGGAAATTTCCAACCATTTGCAATGGCTCTTTTGAGTCATCTTCAATAGCGTGAACAGCTGTGCTTCTGGGATACCAGGAGCTTCATTAGCCCAGAGCCTTAAATTCCACTCGCCTCTGGCTGAGTTGCAAACGCCTGACAAAAACCTGAATGCTTTTTATGCAGGCTGCTGAAGGTAATGGTAAATTAAAGGAGACTGTGCTTTTAGTGAAGTCAATAATCTTTTACAGTAGGTAGACCATCAACTGTTTCATTCTGATTCATGCTTCACAAAAAAAAAATTCCACACTAGAACTCTACTGTAGCATCTGAATACTAAGCTAAAAATTGAATTCTCATCCAGCTGTAGAACATAGATATCTGCTTCCTTCATTTCCAAGAGGCCCTCTGTTACCTTCCATCTTTTTATTGCATATTGGATAATATTTCAGTGTAATGCAAAATTATTTGTAAACATTCTTTCTAAACTGCCTCTCCTTTTTGTTCTTTTGTATTACGCTGATGATTAGAAATCTTAGATTGAAATTGGGACCCACTGTGATATAAACTCGTTGTAATATGTAGTACCTATCCCAGCTGCTGCTATTTGGTATACATAAAACGAACAGAGGGAACATTTCACTTTACAAGTGGGACTGGGAAACTAAAATATCTGATGCTTGGCTTGAAATCATACATAGCAGCTCTGCAGAAAATCTGGAATTTGTCCCTTGTTACAGCCATCAATTTCAGTCCTGTGCTGTGTTGAAAAAGATGGGTATCAGTGGATCTACTGAGAACAATTTAGTAAAACATCCTTTCTTTGCCTCATGTGTTTTCACATTCATTTTTATTCACAGGTTAAAGTTAAAAATGAGAACGTGGCTTTTGCTATGAAATGTATCAAGAAGAAACACGTAGTAGACACCAAACAGCAGGAGCATATCTATTCTGAGAAGAAAATCCTTGAGCAGATATGTTCTCCATTTGTTGTAAAGTAAGTTGAGTCTAAGATTTCCTTGACTTTGTCCCCTGGGACAGCACTATTAGGAATGAGGTTTGGCACACATGAGTTCTGGAGGAAAGACACTGCAAGTCTCACTTTTTATTTTGCTTTTCCTAAATTGCTGCTGGTTGTCTCCACAGGCTGTATCGCACATTCAAGGATAACAAATATGTGTACATGCTCCTGGAGGCTTGCCTTGGAGGGGAATTGTGGAGCTTGCTGAGAGACAGGTAACAGCAAACACAGCATAATCTTGCCCTTTAAAGTTAGCCCCATGTGGCTACTAAGTAGATTCTCCATTTAATGATGATTGGTTCAAGTTTGCTTAATATTCTGATTGTTACATATTATCTAGTTAATAACTGAGGTGTTTTCAGAACTTTATTGTGATAATTTTTGTTCCAGAGGCAGCTTTGATGAATTTACCACAAAGTTTTGTGTTGGGTGTGTAACAGAGGCTTTTGACTATCTGCATCAAATAGGAATTATCTACAGAGACCTGAAGCCAGAGAATTTAATTTTGGATGCTGAAGGTTACATAAAATTGGTAAGATGTAATCCATTGCAATGGTATCCTTTTGTGCCTGTATCCTGTTTCTTCGCAGGGGGGATACAAATAGATAGCACGTAATTACAGAACCAGGATCCTGGAGTGTAGTAACTCTTGTGCTACAGCAGTAAAGAGGGCAGGCTTCTCATGGCACAGTGAGAGACAAAGGCATTGCAAAGCCACTGCAAGTCATGGACAAACTGGGAAATTGCAGCCTCTGAGAGCTCTTGCCACAGTATAAACAGCAAAAGAAAAAATTCTCTCAGCAGTCAGTTTTATTGTAGGAACAGAAGCTACATTTCTCAGATGCAGGATTACCTCCCTGTCCAGCCTCAAAAAAATCATAGGTTTAACATTCATTGATTCAGTTTTTACAGTCATGAAAGGGAACACAGAAAAGAACTCCTGCCATGCTTTACTGTGACCATGAGAAGTGCAACAAGAATACCCTTCAGAGAACTTGAAATACCTGTTCTGAAGACAATGAGCAGCCCACTGCTTTCCGGGGACAGTACATCTCATGTCCTCAAGGAAATCATGGGTTGTTCTTCCCAAAAGGAAAACAATTCAGAAAATTACTTGCGCTAATAAATGTATCTGTTTTGTAACATTCAGTAATCCAGTGGAATTACCTCTCTCTCCTTCACAACTATTCTGTGTGGCTGTTCTAGCTGTAAACTAGCAACTCTGGGACCTTTGCAGGAGGTGAGGAAGCAATTAAGACCTTAAGGCTTCCCTGTGCAAAACTCCTCTGCATTATGCAGCATATGTTGATTTTGATCAGGTTGATTTTGGATTTGCAAAGAAGATTGGATCAGGGCAGAAAACCTGGACGTTTTGTGGAACCCCTGAGTACGTTGCCCCTGAAGTCATTCTGAGTAAAGGCCATGACTTCAGCGTGGATTTTTGGTCCCTTGGGATTCTTGTGTATGAACTCCTCACTGGCAGGTAAGTGACTCCTGTTCAAAGTTCTTACCTAGTTTATGTGTTTTTAAAAACCTTTCCAAGGTTATTTTTAGACATCCTTGCAAAATAATGCTTCTTTATGCATGTCTTACCTTCCATCATTTCAGAAATGCCACAGACCAAGTGGTTCACATATTCTCAGTTCTGCCTTATCCAGGCACAAGCCGTAATTGGCAGGTGTGGGGCTTCTGTAGCTTCTGCTGATGTTTCCTGTGAGGAACAAGTGACAACAGACTGTTCTCTCCCCCATTAGTGGGTGGGTGAACTGAAGCAGGGCTGTCTCTTTAGCTCCCTGCACTCTTCCATGACAACTCTTTGGGAATGCTCAGTGGCAATACAATGTGGAAGCTTCTCTGAGTTAGGCCTAGAGGGACACGTTGTCATGCATTTCACCTGGTACCTACAGAAAGTTTCTCAGCTTCAAGCCTTTCCATTATCTTAAACTGATAAGGCTGAAAGGGTGAGGGCTGTAAAAGTAGGAAGGTGGGCTTTTTTTCCTATATTTTTTTTCTATATTTTTTCTATATTCTCAAATACTTGCTTAGATAAGTACTGGCCACACCTGCTCTTGCCAGATGTTCCATTTATCAGTGTTGCTTTCTATTCTAGCCCACCATTCTCTGGGGCTGATCAAATGATGACATATAATTTGATTCTCAAAGGCATTGAAAAGCTGGATTTTCCTAAAATAATAACAAGGCGACCTGAGGATTTGATCCGCAGACTCTGCAGGTAGGAGGGGCAGTTTGGGGCAAAGCCCAAGTGTAGATAGATTGAGCTCTTTTAGGACTCAGACTCAAGCATTGAATTCCTGACAACTGCTTTTGGAATTGTTATTCATGGCATGGTCTATTCTGATTATATTCAGTATGCATTGCATGCCCCTGAATGTGTCACACCTCTGAGTCTGCAGAGGCAGCAGAGGCTCTGGGCTTTCTGTGTAGCTGGGAATTTTTTCTGAAACACATCTTTGGGAAAATTTATTAAGTGGGGGCTGAGGAAAGAGCTAAGGAATTTGATTTTCAAATCAAGCACATTGTTTAAAAAAAAAAAAAAAGCTTCCAAAATTACTTAGGCATATAGATTCTACAGAAAACATAGAGCACTTAAAGACTGGCTTAAGTCCTTCAGAAAATGAATGGAAGGTGGTATTTCCAAAGGTCCAGACTAACTTAGTGGCCTGCACAACCTCTGACTGATGATGCTGACTTTGGATTCCCAGCTCCTGCGGGATTTCATCCATGGCACTGGGAACAGTCTTCAACGTTCTTGTGTACCATGGTTGAAAGGATCTTTGTAGCTGTAAATTTTGATCTGCCTACTTTTGTAACTCAGACCTGCTGGCCAGGGGAAAAAAAAAGGATGTGCAACTAGAACTCAGCCAGCTGGTTTCCCTGTGCTGCTTCTCACAGCTGAGTAACACTGTTTTGGCTCTCTAGAAGGTTTCTTCATACTCAGAAAAAAGGAGCAGTGGTAAACACCTCATTATATCTCCTTATGAGGCCACATGTTTTATGCAAGCTACATCCCTGTGCAACTGTTAAATATAACCAGTTAGGACTTATAAATGCACTTTTAGGGATATTTCGTATATTCTTATCCTTATTCTTTTTTTGTTTTTTGTTTAAGGCAAAACCCTACAGAAAGATTGGGCAATCTGAGGAATGGAATAAATGACATCAAGAAGCACAGGTAAGCAAAAGAGACTGCCAAGAAGAAAATTTGGGGTTTAATTTGAAATATTTTTAATATCTTAGAACCCAGACTGGTAAACTCATAGACATCTCTGTTGCTCTTGAGTATATTTGCAACTATAGCAAGCAACAATATGAACATAAATCCTCAGCATGATTATCTAGAAATCTTATTTTTTATTGGTTTTGCTGCAGGTTGCTGATGTAGGAGTTTAATCCAGTTCTCAGAGAAATCTATGCCAGTTCAGCATCTGCTTCTCAGACCTCCTGACCCTTCAACATTTGCTTTTTAAGAATGAGTAGTTAAGGGCTCCAGAGCAATAATTTTAGGGTTTTGTCCTCTTTCTTGTAACAAAGAAAGTCTTTCTCACAATGAATTTTTCTAATGCAAGTCTTTCTTTTAACAAAGAAAGCCCTCTGTAAATTAAACGTTTTCTTCTTTCTATCTGAGTTGTTTCTAAGCCCTACACTTTGTTCTTGGGGAAAGCAATTCTTTGATTTTTCTGCTTGTCTCCCTCTTCTCGAGCTGTAAAAAGGGTGGCATTCCAAGGAGGCACACAAGTCTCTGCATGGCTGTATTTCTGCATGTATTAACCTGCCTGTCTCTGCACCTCCTCCATACAGAAGTGCCAAAGTGCCTGGTGGCCCTGAAGCTGCCCCTGCCTTGTATGGCAATGACGGTGCTCCAGATTCATCCTTCTAACTGTGTTGTTACAGGAGTTGGCAAGAAAAAAGCTTCTTACAGCCTTTGTTCACGTGATTTTCAGCTCTTTGTGGTATAATGTCAGAAAAGAACCTGCTTTTCTCTTTTGGTCTCTCCCTGTCTCTCTTTCATCTCTTTTTAATCAGGTGGTTGAGTGGTTTTAACTGGGATAGTCTGAAAGTGAGGAAATTAACATCGCCTTTAAAAAGAGAGGTATTGGCTTTGGCTTTCAATATCATGATGCTTTACTAACACAGCTTGGCTACAAAGGAGAACTGATGGTGATAGCAAAATTCCCCAAAGATGCATTTGAATTATTACAGTTCAACATTTTTTTGTGAAAATTGAACAAAAAGAGAGAGAGACAGCAAGCAATACATAACTTACAGTCAGTCAAGTAATGGAAATATTATTCTGCCTGTGTAGTTTGCACTACATTTTCACCATTACTAGAAAAAATGGTGTTTGGTCAGAAACTAATATTGAAAAAATGTATCTCCCTTGGTAAGGGGCACATTATTAAGATACACTGTTCATATTACTGTGAAGAGTACAAATTCCTGGGTTTTCCTACCATTGAGTTCAAACACATCCTTGAGTAAGCTCCCAGATTTAAATGGCCTATTTGTTTTCACCCTAAAATGAAAAAAAAGACTAAGGTTAAAGCATTTGAAACTCACTTTGATCTTAGTTTGAAACAAAAGTTAATTCTGAGGTCTGCTTTGAGTAGCTACCCTATGAGTGTAGATTTGGTCTTAAATAGCATCCAAATTGTACAGTGTGGCCCTGTTTTCTTACTGAATTAACAGGGCTTTGGGTAAAATCAAGGATTTGACAATATTTGGGAAGTCCTGTTGTATAAGGAGGCTAATGCCACTATTCTGTTGTACAATGTAATTACTGGAGGGATTTCTTTTAAAGAATGAGGAATTGCATCCATTGAAAGATATCGTCTGTATCATATTAGCCTTTCATTTCCATGTTGGGAGCAACAAAAATTATGCATAATCAATAGAGAACATTTTCAAAAGGTACTTTCTGAAACACCCTTTTGTTTGTGTTTTCAATGTCCTAGTTGTCTGGACCGACTGATTACAGCTACTTCGACAGCTATCCACCTGAAGTGGGAAGCCCTCCAGATGAACTTTCAGGCTGGGACAAGGATTTCTGATAATTTTTCCTTCTGGCACATTTATAGAGACTCATAGGCATCAGTTCTACCTTATTTCTTGCTTAAAATGAAGTTACACAAATTACACAGCACTCCCTGAAGAACAGAAGACAGTACAGGACCAGAACTTGTTTGGATAATCCACCAAAATCTGTGCATTTTGTAACGAGGGCATGCATTCAGTCAGCAGCTGTAACCTGATTTTTTTTTATTTTATTTTATACACAGTGTCTCTATGAACATTTTCAGACACCATTGATTGGATCTATGGTTTTGCCACTAAAAATATCACTAGCTAAAATTTTGATATTAATAAGGTTACTATATAGCTTTTCTTGGGTGGAGAGGATGGGTATCAGAAGCCAACAGTTGTGACATTTGTCAGTAGCTAAAACTATAGGCACTTAGTTTTCTTTTTCTCTGCTGTGTTTCGCTTTTCCCTCAAAATGTCCTGTATTGCATTGATCCAGGAATGTGTAGAAAAGAGACTTTTACTGAAAAGTTGATCTGATTTAGCTACAGCTAAAAGGGTATCACTGTGTAAGCTGTCTCTCTGTCAGTCTAGTTTTGCACCAGGTTGAATATGTGAGACTGGTCAAAGGAAAAGGTATAACATAACATAAGTTGCCTAGAGAATCAGACTGTGGTGTACATTTCCCTTACTGCTTTAAAGAGCCATGTGCCTTTCTTAAAATGTTCTGCTTTTGTGTAGTGCGAAGATAAAACAGATGGACAAAAAGCTTTTACTTTGCAGGGAAAAATGCAGATGGATGTTGTGCATTTGTGGCTTACACAGAAAAATTCTGCTGCTCTGTGTTATGAATCCCAACTGCTGTTGAAATAGGGGTGTTCCTGGGTTTCATGCTGGGTTTATGGGATGGATGCATCTGCAGCCACTGCTTGGATTTATTCCAGCTCCTGCTGAGACCAAGTCCAATCTAAATTTCCATATTGAAGCTGCTGTAGCATTAGCGCATTTCACACGCTGGATGGAAAACCTCCCGGGCAACTTGTACTGTGTGCTCAGGGTTTACTTACCCATGGCTGCTGGATCATCTCCCTAGCTGCTGATCATGACTTTTCCCACTGGGAAAGGGAAAATGAGGGAGGGAATGCCACAGGGGCAGTTTTGTGGTTTGTTACATTGTTATAATTATTTTTCGCTGGTGGGTGACCATCGCTTTGACAGCAAATCAATTTAAATATTTTGTATAACCTTCAGCCTGAATAAGGCAATAGAATATTTTCCATTGAATTTAATGAAGGTTGGATGGAGCCCTTGAAAGAAGACACTACACATGTAGCTGGTTTTGTTTCTCTGCCTGTTAGCAAATTATTATGGAAACTTGCAGCCAGCAAAGCCTGTGCAAAGTGGAATCAGAGAGGATGGAGCAGAGGCTGTAAGCTGGGACTGTAGATGGTTTCAACTTAATTTTATTTAGTAATACCAAAGACTAAATTTTATTTTCAGGATTCAGACGAAGCACTAGACATTAGGTATTTGTGTTTCTCTGTGCATCTGTCTTTCTCTCATAAATATTTTTATTACAGTCAGAATAATATTGTGCCAAGTTTTATAAAAAACTTTTGAATGTATTTTTCCATTGTATTTATATGTAGTTTCCTTATATATATATATATTAAAAAAATTGATATATATATATGTTTTTAAGTGAAAAAAATATCTGTATGATGTTTAGTGCAGTTAGCATTAAGTTTTTGCAGCTGTGGGATATATTTCCTTTATAAAGTTTAACTTAGCTTGTTTATTTGTGTGCAAATAAAGTAAGCTTAAAATGTAACTAGAAGGACATTAATTTTTTACAAGCACATTCCATACAGCAGTCCAGATTCATAGACTGTATTTATACTTGTCTACATGATTCAGAAGAGACTGAGGCAGAAAAGGCTACTACCCTGGAGTGAGAGCCACTGATGTAATTTTTTGCAGCATGACCCCCCACTTAGATTTTGTTTTCCCTAGTGGATGTTGAGAAAATGAGTGTATGAGAAGCTGCAATAAATGAGGTCACAGATTATTTTGTACTTACATAGAGCTCCCATGAACATCCAATTCATTCAAGATCTGGCATGTGTACAGTTGACTATGGGGAAGTTTTCCAGAAACAAGCAAAAGCTGATACAGTAGAGATTAAATATTACTTAATCTCACACCATCTGTCTTTGACTTCAGCTCAGCACCAGTGGAGTTACGCTGATGTAAAACAAGGGGATGAGTAAGTGAGTCAGGCTCAAGTAATGTCAGCAGTGCAGAAGATCATGGGAGAATTGAATGGACAATTAGGAATGTGATCAGATTATTCTTATTGCTGTATTTTCTAATTTAAACTCATTGAATAATGGATATGGACATTCAAGTTTTGGGCACGCTGTGGATATGTTAGTAATTGTCTGAGTTCTGTCCTTGGTGTTCTTATCTGTGCTTTGCCTTTCTGTCCTGTCAGCTTTGCTTTTATGGTGTGTCTCCCTCAGAAACTCAGCTGTAGCTGTGCTCTTTTTCCCTGCACTTCCGCCACAAGAGAACCATCCTTAGGAGGCAGGGGGCATGAAGATTGTTCCTGACAGAGAACAGATGTGAGGGAACAGTTAGCCTGGGCTGGTAAGATGAAAACACCTTCCCTCAATTGCCAGTTACTCAGATCAGAGTGGTGATGCAGGTGAGCACTTCAGAAAGGCAGGAACAGCAGCAGAGTGAGAGGATGCAGTGTAGTGGCAAGAATTTTTATCTTTTTTTGACAAAGTTCTGAGTGATTTAAGTCCCTTGATAGTTTTGAAGTCCCTCCAGAGAGCTGCGTGTTGCCTTGGGTTTTGACACCTTTGACAGTTTGACAATTTTGACAATTTTGCTTCCTCAAAATTGTGTACAAAATGCAAGAAAGAAGATAAAATTAAAGCCAGCCTTCCCAACTGTAATGTAGCACACTTTCCTGAATTATTCCTCCCTTCCCACTTTTTGCAAGGCAGCACAAGACTTGTGCTTTCTCTCTTAAGTTCCTTGTGCCTGAATGTTGTAATACAGTTGTTTTGTTTCCTGGCATGGAAATGAACATTTCTGATTGACTTCTTTACATCTTGATGTAGGACTAAACCAATAGAAGTAAATCAATATGCACACAGGAATGTGCCCAGTGCAGAAATTTGTTTCCCAGTTGTATTTCTCACCACTGAAGTGGCTGCATGTCCACATTCAGGGATGTGGTTCCCATGATTGTTCCCATGATTGTTCCCATGCTGTTCTTGTAATCAAAGGCAAGAGATGAGAGCCTGGTTCTTCTGTACATCATGTGCAAGATGGTGCCAGACATGGAGTTACAAGTTCAAAGCAAACTGAGATGCACACCAGGCACAGAAAAGGTAGAAATTATTTTCTTGTAAATCCATTATCTGTTGTTTGCCACACAAATATTTCCCAGCTGTCTGTCTTGGGGAGAGCAGCAAGACAGCAGCAGGATTTAACACAGGTGTCAGGTGCATCCTTTGGCAGGATTCCCAAACGTGAGCTCATTGTGACTCCTGATGTGCTGTGGCTCTTTGTCAAGCTCTCTGAAATCTATTTTGCAATGAGCTGTCTACAAATTGATTAGATTCAGTTGGGTTTATTGGTTGAGCTTGTGAGAGTCTTAACAATAGGCATTGTCACACTGAATTTTATAAACTGTGGATTTATTTGAGCATCTGTTACAAAACAAATGTTGGGAACTACCGCATCTGGTTTTGCATGTAGGGCCTGATGCTTACCGAAAATCCAAGCCTGTTCCCAGCTTAGCAGGTGCCATTCCCCACCTGTCCTACTGACACCAGGCCCAGGAGTGACCACTGGATTAAAAAGTGAATCCTATTGTACAGTGAGTCTGTGCACATCACTACTTCTGGCTGTCCTTAAAGCCGAGACAGGAGTCCACAGAGCCCCACACCTGAGAGATGGGTTCTTTTTCATTACCATGACACAGTGGTGAAAAGTATTTTGTTGTCTGCAACTGCCTGTCTTCTTAGCCAGACTAGCTTTTGCTTCCAGTTTTAAATTGGAAAAACACAGCTTTTGTCTTCCAGTTTTTAACTCCACCTATTTTGTTCATAGATTTGGCTTTTCTTCTGGCCACTTCCCTTAGAGAAGTCTTGCAGATTTGAGCCTGCCTTGGCAAAAAAATGGCTTAATGATTTTCAAGTTCCTCCTGCCTAAAACCTACCAGTGTGCTGCTGTTTTTATTTGATGTATAGAGGTACAGCACAAAAAAAACCCTTAAACCCTCCAAACAAAAAAACTCCAAAAAGCCCCATATTATCATTTTCTCGTCCCTGAATGTTCTTAAAGCTCTCACTGCTAAAGACTCCTAATATTCTAGAGCCAAAAGAGGCTGGAATTTGGCCTGTCCATATTTTCACAGGCTGATGGTGGCTGCTGACCTGCTGATTTCACCACACAGTATTTGTTTTCCCTTGTCTGGATGGCAATTTCATACCACAGCAATGAAAAGGCATTTTGAAAAGGAAGATAGCACAATTCAACAGGAATTGCCCTAGGGGTAGGTGTAATCATGAAATCTGGTACTTTTGGATGAAATGCTCATCCTATCCCTTAAGAGGATAACCCTTAACCCTGGAAAGAGAAATTTGCATTTAACAGTTATTATAATGTGTGAAAGCAGTAACAGCAATGTAACTGCTTAATTTAACTGATTTAACTAATTTAGCAACCACATCAAGGACAAGGGGGAGCATGTGGGAAGCTGAAATTTGCAGTCAAGAAGAGCAACAATGAGAGCAGAGGATCTGGAAACAAACCAGCTTGAAAGGGAAATACTGTGGGTGTGCCAATTCCTTGCAGGCAAGGCAAAAGTCAGAAACCAGAGAGGGCCTTTTCAGTCCCCTCACCACCTCAAGGAACATTTGAGCCAGAAATTTTATGAAAATGCACTTTTCTCCTCTTTTTAAGAGGAAAGACAACAGCTAACTTGTTGACTCTTCTGCAGGAATATATATAGAGAAATGTCAAAAAGTGATAAGCATTTCCAATTTATTGCTTTGGTACTTGAACTGTGAAAATATTGAAGGAGAAGGAAACAGATTACTGAATAGTGTGTTCATAGATCTGCTGCCACCCAGTGTCAAGTGAAAGTATAAATATAATTAGAAAGGCCACAGAGATAGAATTTCAACCAAAGGCTTAAAAAAGGCAGTTTAAAGCAGTAAAAACCCTTAACCAGGCATGCTTAAAGGATCAAATGTCACACTACTGGGGTTGTACCTTCCCCTCTCTCAGTAAAGGAGCTGCCTGTTTCATTACAAAGCCAAGTTTGTCGTCAGATAAGCATTGTGACCTGAAGAGAGGTAAGAGCATCAGGTTTTAGACATGACCTACTGCCTTGTGTTCCCAGTTCCAGTTTTTCACAGCCTGCCCTACTCCCTGGCTGGGGCAGTGGGTTGGGGGGTGAGGCTCTGAGGTGCTCCCTGTGCCCATTTGGACTGATGCAGGTAACACAGGGCTGCATTTGCTCGTTGCAACTCTCACCTGGCACCTTCCCGTTCCCTGCTCTGGCAGCAGGACAGGAGTTCCTGTTGTCATTTCTCCCTTGGCCCTGGCTAACAGAGGCCGTGGATAGCAGATGCTCCTCTGTTCAGCAGTGCTGGAAGGCTGATGGACACCACAGCTTGCTGCAGTTCCAGCTAATGGGCTCTCCAGTGACTGGATGTTCTGCATAAGAGATGCTCACGCTTCCTACAGCTTGTGCTCACAGAGGGTCTAGCATGTTACTACTCAGGAAGCCCCAGCTAATTTTAGTTGCTGATTCTTAAAGCTCTGGCTCTGTCTTGCAGCTCCAGCTCCTGCACAGTTGTGATGAGATGCTGCTCCTGCTGCTCAGTTCAGGTGATTTCAATTCCAGTTACTGAACACTCCAGCTTCTTACAGCTTTGGCTTGTTTTCAGTTGAAGGTTATTTCAGCTCCAGCTTGTTGAAACTCCAGCTTTTGTGTGGCAGTTCTGGCTTCCTACAGCTCCAGCTGATGGACATAGGCTTATTTTGATTTCCAGCTCCCCTTTGTTGAAGCTCTACCTCCAGTAGTGGACACTCAGAAAATGAGTCGCTCCTGCTTCTTCCAGTACCTGCTGATGGACATTTTCCAGCTCAGTTTTTTGAAGTCATAGGTTAGTCCAGCTTCTGCTTCTTGAAACTCCAGCTCCACACAGCACCTCTGGCCACTGGCCAGAAGAGTGGGAGCACTGGTGGGACAATGTGTTTTGGGGAGGGCACAGGTGCTTCCATTGGGAAACCAAAGGCTCTCAAATCCACACGCCCGCTGCCTTCCCGAAAAGGCTGCCGTGGGCCTCCTGGGAATCAGGAGAAACCAGAGTGTGGGGTTCTAGTGCCTCATACAGGCACTCAATTCATTAAATGGAATATAAAAGCCAGGCCAGCACACCACTGACCCCCTGGATCTCATCACCAGCTTTATCAGTGCTGGCTGCAAATATGTGCTCTGTATCCATGGGCGGGCAAGAGCAACGTCATCTTTTGCAGCATAGTGCTGTCAATTCCCTTGGATGCAGAAGATAAAAGCTCTTTTTTGGAGGCCTGTCACATGGTTATCATCTCGTGTCCAAAAGCTTGTTTGGGTTTGGATTGGTTCTAGGCCAGTTCCTGCAGAAAAGACTGTTCTGTGCTTGCTGGCCAGCCAGGACTGGAGGCAGAGGGAGGTGTGTGAATGGATGTCCACATTCCCAGCTGGCAGCAAACACAAAGCCCAACCAGTGTGCACGTGGCTGAGCAGAGATTGCAGGAGCCAGGGCAAGCATGATGGGCACCTGTTCAGTGCATGCATGAGCACACGATACTTTTATGCATGAACAACCCATGAACTTATGAACAGCATCCCATCGTTTCACACGTGAATGCCCTAAAACTTCATGCATTAGTGCCCCATTAGCTCATGCATGAGTGCCCAATTTATTCATACCTTAGCATCCAATCACTTCATGCACAAGCACTCAATCTATTGACAAATGAGCCTGGAGACAGCTCATGTGAGCACCCAATTAATTCATGCCCCAGTGCTCAACCAGCTCACACAGAAGCAGCTATTTCTCACGCACCCCCAGCACATGCATGGGTGCTGTACTGGGCAGAAATTGCTGGGTTCAGGTCAGTGATGCTATATTCCCACCCTCTGGCACTTCTTGGTGCAGGTGCTTCTCCACTGAAAATTGTGTCTTTTCAGGAGTATCAGAACTACATTCAAGGTCCCTGTGCTAGCCCAGAGGTGCACAAAGAGCCCTCCTCTCTCTCCAGAGCACTGAAGGGCTGAGGACCACAGTCTAGCAGGGGTCAACACATCTGCCGAGCTCTGGGAAGAGGTAGAAATGTCTTTCCCTGCCCCTGTGCCCAGCACTTGGCTTTGCTGATCACAGTTCAGCACTGCCCCCATCTCTGCCTTTGCTTTCTTCAAGGGATGTACCAGAGTCACACAATTTTTTACTTCACTATGAGGTAAAGGAATGTAAAAAGGTTAGACTGGGTTACAGAGGGCAGTCACTTTTTGAAGGTTATTTGGTTGCAAATCTGTGTCCACAAGCCTACACTGCTTTGTAAGAAAATGCTGTTTTCTCAAAATGTTTTTTTACTCAGTCAGAAACCCACAGCTTTAAGAGAGAAGTGATTATAATTCTTAGCAAGGCATAAATTTCAATGGTCATCTAGGAGAAAATCATCCACAGAACAAAATCCTGAAAATAACAGTTTACAGGTCTTTTGTAGCAAACACGTGTGTGAGTAAATTATCACCTGACTGCTCCAGTGCATACTGGGATAAGGATCATGGAATTAGAAGGCAGGGAAGCCAAGCTGCTGGGATCACTGGCTGAGACCATCAGCCTGACCAAAACATGCCACCCGTATGTAACACTGAAGCCCTCCCATTCCTCCAGCAAGGAAAAATACAAGTTCTATCTATCTCTATGTACAAAGGTTGGAAGGACTGTGTTACCTTACAGAAGCTGTGCAGGAAACCTTGCCAACTCTAACTTCATGCACAGATTTTACAAGCACATATAAGACATTTGATGTGAAAACCAGCCCAGGGCTTCCAGGGGTGTAGCACAGAGCAGTGACAATTCTAGCTCAGCTACCCTTTTGCACTGTTTTTAAGCAAATCAGCACGATGAGAGACCATCATTTGTCTCCTGGCTGAGAAATTCAAAGTTCTAGTTTATAAGACTGGAACTCCAAGGTCTAGAAAAATGTTCCTCCTCATTGCTCACAAGAGACAAAATTGGTTTTAACTTCCCCTAGATCTGGAAACCAAAGAGCTCAGCCAATACTTCATTGCCTACACAGTGATAATGACACTGCACTGACAGAAAGCTCACAGCTCTTTTACCATAGCTGACAGGGAACATTCTAGATGGCTGCTTTCCTGAGACTTCAAATTTTTCTAATACAAAAAACGAATCAAACACTTTACATTACTCACTCTCCTTGCTAAGCTGCACGTAGCTGTACTGGACAGCTGAGCAGTAGCATGTAACCAACCCCTGCCCAAAACCAACTCAAAGAGAGCTTTCAGGATGTGCTATCCGGCTGCAGGTGGAGAAGAGGAACACTACCTAGGCAAGTTCCTCCAACCAGTCTAAGCAGCAGAGCAGAGTCTCTCTCAGAAGTATATACATACATGGACACAGCTCAGCGTGTTCAGCAAGTCATCAACAACAGCAGTTCTTCAACAGTGAACAAACAGGACTAGGGACAAAAAATATATTCCTGTCACCAAGTGCATTTGAGAACTACGCAAAGACTGAAAAATATAAAGGCTTAATACATTTATTAGTAACTGCTGGCGTGTACTGTAGAATAGGCTACAATCTTCATACACAAGGAATTCATGGTAAGTACTGGCCAAGCATTGCAAAGCACAGGTTAAACAGAAAGCTGAAACAGCATGCACAACCTCCACAGGCTTATTAAAACTGTTCTGAGCATGTAAATCCATCTCACACTTGTCCAATCAATCTGCTTTCAGTCCTATTTAAATGCTACAGGGACCAAAATTAAGGATTTAGAAAAGGACTGGAGACAGCAGCTGTTTGCAAATAGCCAGTAGGAGGTAAGTCCAGGTGACAGTTCCCTCCCTCCCTGCTCAGGGGTTAATTCCACTCCACTATGAGCAAAGCTGGCAAGCAGAGAACTCAGTTTCCATCTCTTAACTGCAAAGGAAACAGCAGATGCATGTAGAACATGTCACACTTCAGACACACCTTTTTCAGAAGGGGCCATAAAAGCAAACAAGTAACCTAATGTGACCCAGACGGTTACAGCACTCCCTGTGTCATCACTTGCTCACAGAACAAGCTAATAACAAAGTTATTACACAGTCATATAGCTCTATACTTGCTATAACAAAACACCAATTACAATGCCAGCTGGCCAGTAACCTTCCCCTTCAGCTCTAGGTTTTATTACCTCTCTGTGTTTTCCCATTTAGTACCTCACCCTTCACAGCACCAGCAAATACTCCCATAGTGTTGCACACCCCATGAGCTACAACCAGGCCCTCAGACCACATGCTGACATTCCCTATGGCTGCGGCTCCTTAGCATCTTTGCCTGGTTGGACACCTTTCACATCAGTTCCTATTTCAGAAGGGCAATCAAAAACTTGTTCACAATTTAAGTCAACCTGACTAGAAGCAAAGCTTAAACCTTCAGTAGGGTAAAACCCCTCCCTAATCTGTGCCTGAGACCAGGCAGATGTTCCTCATCATTCAACTCTAACACACAAGTACAGCCCCTGCTACAGCTCTTCTCTGGACTGACCAGGAATTGGTGCTGTGACAAGCAAACCTTTGAGATGCAGAGATTGGGTGCAGAAGCTTTCACTCATAC